>NC_135347.1:9624970-9928000 GCF_023851605.1 Tamandua tetradactyla | reverse complement strand
AAAAGAAAAAGTTGATTGTGGCAACAAAAAAAAATATTTATGCCCTCTAGCCTCCTATATTCTGGAGCAGCTAGAAGGAAAAGTCCGAGATGATCATATGGTAGCCCATGACAAACTCTGGGATCTGTCCTGTAACTAGTTGTTGAAGAGTGCTTTGAAAACTATTGCTTTTTTATTTCTTTGCTTTATGTATATGTTATACTATACAATAAAATATTAAAATAGTAATAATAATAATAAATTAACTAAAAAAAAGAAAAAGAAATCAACTCAAAGTGAATCAAAGACCTAAATATAAGAACCAATACTATAAAACTCCTAGAAGAAAACAGAGGGGAACAAATTCAAGACCAAATAATAGAGGAATTTCTAAACTTTACACCCAAAGCACAAGCAATGAAAGAAAGACAAATGAGAATTCCTCAAAACCAAATGGTTCTGCGCCTCAAAGGACTTTGTCAAAAAAGTGAAGAGGTAGCTAACTCAATGGGGGGAAATATTTTGAAATCATATATCAAATAAGGGTTTGATATCTAGTATATATAAAGATATCCTACAACTCAACAACAAAGGAACAAACAATCCAATCATAAAATGGGCAAAATATATGAACAGACATTATTCCAAAGCGCAAATGAAAATAGCTTAGAAACACATGATCATCTTCATTAGCTATAAGGAAAATGCAAATCAAAACTACAATGAGATATCATCTCACACATATAAGAATGACTGCTATTAAACAAACAGGAAACTATAAACGTTGGAGATGATGTGGAGAAAATGGAACACTTATTCACTGCTGGTGGGAATGTATAGTGGTAAGTTGCTATGGAAGATAATTTGGCAGTTCCTCAGAAAACTAAATATCAAGGTTCCCTGTTACCCAGCAATACCACTACACAATACCACTATTCTATAGTCAGAATAGCTGAAAGCAGTGATGCAAACAAACATTTGCACACCGATGTTCATAGCAGCATTATTCACAATTGCCAAAAGATGGAAACAATTCAAGTGCCCATCAACAGACAAGTGGGTAAACAAAATGTGGTTTATACTTACAATGGAAAATTACGCAGCAGTAAGCCAAAATGTGGTGATGAGACACATGATAACATAGATAAACTTTGAGGACATAATGCTGAGTGATATAAGCCAGACACAACAAGACCCTGGTAAAGGTAAACTCAGATCTTATAATGTAAATATAGGGCACCTAGAGATACACAGATACTAGAGATAGGTGGGTGGTTACCTAATGAGGTTGATCTTAATGCCTTAATTTTAAATTGGTTTACGAAACTTACTGCACTTAATTTTAAGTTTGTCTATGTAACTTACTGCACAGACACAGGTTCTACAATGATTCTACAGATACTTTATTTAAATATGCTTATGGCTAAGATATTCATTTTTGGTGGTTCTAAGTGTATTGTCTGTTTTCTTCAATAAAAAAAAAATTTGGACCAACAACAACAAAAAAGAAATTTCAACACTCCCCACCCCCAAATAAAAAGTATGGGAATGGAGAGAAGCGATGGTTGCTCATTATAAGTAATATTGCCATACTGAAGGTGAATATGATTGGAAGGGGTTGTATACAGCTATGTATCTCCTCAATTTACTCTACAAATATAAGTATGTTTTTGTATGAACCACTTCAAAGTATGAATCTTGTACAAAGAGTCAATAATAAGGGGGTGCAAGGATAGTTCAATGGTAGAATTCTCACTGTCATGCAGTAGAACTGGGTTCAATTGCCACTTTCCCCCCAAAAAACAAACAAGCAAATAGATAAAAACAAATACAAGTTCAACAAATTGTGCTACAATAACGGGATACTCACATGGAAAAATAATAAAATGTGACACCACCATACAGCAAAAAAAAAAAAAATCAATAATACAGGGACATGGGGGAAACTATTATTACATGCTATGGGCTATATTTAAAAGGAGGATATCACTAGTACAACAGCAAAACTAGGGGTAATTAATTGGGGGTAAGGGACAAGAGTTAAGGAGAGTTTGGGATTTTCTCTTTGGTGAGGGTATGTTTATCTGTATTTTTCTATTTAGAGCAATGAAAACTGTCTAAATTTGAGAGTGATGATTGTGCAACTAAGTGCAGACATGGATTGTTTATTTTGGACATTATCCATCATTCCCAATGGAAGGAGATAGCTGAAGGGTACAATGACTGAGAAGCAGAGAGGCAAACTGTGGTGTGCACACGCGATGGAAAGGAATGGAGTCGTGAGGCAAGCAATGAGGTGAATGAACCTTGAGGACATTATGTGGTGCAAAATAAGTGATAAACAAAAGGACAAACAATGTAGGATCTCTTTTAGAAAACACTTTTAAGAAAATTGGGACCCATATTGTAAGTTTTTAATACAGTAACATTTATTCCTGAGCTTTAAGTGTTATTTCTACATTGTGAGATGCTGTGCCATATATGTAAGACCTGGTATTTCCCTGGAACTTCGAGTAACTATATGACACCTAAGACTCAGAGTTGGAGTTCTGCAGCTCTGAAAATCAACATTGCTACATATAACAAATGTTAAAGAAACTAAAACAAGAGATAAGGCTTCAATTAGAGATTAGAATGAAGCTGATCTAGTTGGGACTAAGGTAAATCAGAACACAGGGTAAAGGATGACATTGTTAGTATTTTAGAACTTCACCTGCCATAGAGACCAAAGAAAGGGAGCTTTGTTTTGTCCACAACCTAAATCTTCCATAGCATACAATCTAATTCAACCTGTCCAGATAGTTCATTTAAACAACCCAAGCACAGGGAACCCAAAATGGAAATGAGGGATTTTTCTTCTGTATAGCTTAATGTACTATTCTGATACATCCCATAGTATGTTGGGCAGATAATTAAAAATTATTGATTGTTGTTCATATGTGACCTCTCTCTCTCTAAGCCCAACTCTGCATGTGAAATCATTGCCTTGTTCCCTACATGTGACATGACATCCAAGGGTGAAAGTCTCCCTGGCAGCATGGGAAATGACACCCAGGGATGAGTCTGGCCCTGGCACCATGGGATTAGCAATTCCATCTTGACCAAAAAGGGGAAAAGAAGTGTCAATAATAAGGTATCAGTGGCTGAGAGTTCAAATAGAGTCAAGAGGCTTCTCTGGAGGTCACTCTTATGTAAGCTTCAGCTAGACATTTCTACCAACCATAGCTTGACATATTCCAACCAAAACCATTCCAGCCAATCCTAAAGAACACCTAGGGTATTATATAAGATTCTACAAAAGTTCCATGCACTAGGGTAACTTTCCAGAAATCTACAAACTCCAGATGGGTACCTGGACAAAATAAGGCCTGAAAGGCAGAGCTGGCAACCTCTCCAGAACATCAGCTATTTCCATCCCCCATCCCATATCTTTGACAGCCACTTCCAACATAAGCAAGTTAGAAAGGGCATAGTCCAAATGCCCCAAAAGAGTGGGAGAAAGATCAAAGGTGATGGCAGAGTTATACAGAGAAAGTAGGGTTCAACAAATGAGTATGATTGTTGAATCATTATATTGATATTTCTTTTAGTTTTCAATGTCTTAGAGCAGCTAGAAGTAAAATCTAAAATTGTGAAATTGTAACCCATACCAAGCTCTAAATTCTGTTCTACAACTAATTGTTGTGATATGCTTTGAAATTTATTGCTTTTTTGTATATATGGTATTTTTCACAAAAAAGAAAAAAAATGGATTGTGAATGATAAAAAAAATATTCCTTCTGGTCCCCCAAATTCTGGACCAGCTAGAAGAGAAAATCTGAGATGAGGGAATGGTAGCCCATGACAAACTCTGGGATCGGTTCTGTAAATACTTTGTTGAAGAGTGCTTTGAAAATTATTGCTTTTTTTCTTTCTTTGTTTTGTATATATGTTATATTATACAATTCAAAAAAGATTTTAAAATATATTGGTAAAGTCCCTTGAGGGATGGGAGAAAATATATAGAACTATTAAACTTTCCCATCTGAGAAACCCCTGATACTCTCCCAAACACTAAGGACTCCCAAGTTAATAGGTCAAGCCCCTCATCTTGAGGATTGCTCTTATGAAGCTTATTTCTATACCAGAGAAGCTACATCTATGTATAATTATGTCTAAGAGTTACTTCCAGAGAACCTCTTTGGTTTCTCAGATATGGTCTCTCTCTCCCTCTCTCCCTCTCTCCCTCTCTCCCTCTCTCTCTCTCTCTCTCCAACTCTGCAAGTAAAGTCATTACATTCCACCCGAAATGGGACATGATTCCCAGGGGTCAGCCTGGCCCTGGCACCATGGGACTATTAATTCCTTCCTGACCAAAAGGAGGAAGAGAAATGCAACAAAATAAGGTACCAGTGACTAAGAAAGTTCAAATAGAGTCAAGAGTCAACACTATTCTCATGCATGCTTCAGTTGTATATTGATAATTGCTATGGCTTGCCAAACCCCAAACAGCATCATTCATGTTAATCCTAAAGAACACCCAGGGCTCCATTTGAGATCCTACAAAAGTTGCACAGGTATATTGAATGGGAAGTTAAGGCTTAAAATACACAGGGTTTCTATTTGGAATGATGGAAATGTTTTGGTAATGGAGGGGTTATGAGCATAGCACAACATTCTGAATGTAATTAACAGCACTAAATTATATATTTGAATGTGATTAAAAGGGGAAATTTTAGATTGCATATATGTTAGTATACTAAAAGTTGCTTTTTAAAAAATCCATGGAACCACACAACACAGTGAATCCGAAGTTATGCCATGGATTATTGTTAATAGTACAGTAACTATTAACTATTAACATACAAAGATCAGTAGTGTTTCTACACACTAGTAATGAACTAGCTTGTGACAGACAGCAAAAGGATCAAATATATAGGAATAAATTTAGTCAAGGATGTAAAGTACATATATTCAGAAAAGTACAAAAATATTGTCAGAAGAAATCAAAGAAGACCTAAATAATTGGAAGGACATTCCATTTTCATAGATTGGAGGGTTAAATGTCATTAAGATGTCAGTTCTTCCTAAATTGATCTACAGATTTAGTGCAATACCAATTAAAATTCCAGCAGTCTAATGTGACTGTGTGATTGTGAAAACCTTGTGTCTGATGCTTCTTTTATCTACCTTATCTTCTGGGAAGTAGGACAACCCAATCCTCCCAGCCTGTCAGTTTTAATTTTATGTGTCTACATTTATCATTTAAATCCAAATGAGAGGGCAGGATATGGTGGCTCAGAAGGCATAGTTCCCAACTTCCACGCCAGAGACCTCGGTTCAATTTCCTGCCCATATAAAAATAAAATAAAAAAGTAAACCCCAATGAGAGCAATAAAATAAGAATTTGTGATTATATAAGAGTTTCGTTTCAAGAAGTTCAATGACCCCTTTAAATGTTTCAATTTTCTTCTGACTATTTTTACTGGGTTTATTGACATTGGGTCTAAGCAGCTGGTCTGTGGGGGGCCATCATGGGTGACCACAAGCTGGCCACTGGACATAAGAAACATAAGAGGCAACAATTCCATGCAACCGTGGTCTACTCAGAAACAAAAGGCACACAAGTCCAGCCTAGTAGGCAGCCACGCAGAACAAGTTGGTTCTGGAGAACCATCTTTTGACAGGTCAGGGATCCAGAAAGCTTTACAATACTGACAAAAGGGTGCAAATCAAAGCAGAGCTGCAAGAAGGAGCACATGGTAATTTTAGGCCTTTCAGGATTCACAAATACCTATCAAAATACATCTAACAAAATTTCAGAGCCTATGAGAAAAGGGAAAGGGGAAAATGTAGGTATAAATTATCAGGTCAGGTGCACCTTGGGGAAATCTGCTTGTGGATGATGATTTGTACCTGCTTATTAAGGTTGCATATACACTTTCAGGGAACCCAGAAACCCAGTAAAGTGATGTTGATCAACTACTTTGCTTGTCATTACAAGTCCCCCTTGGTGGGAAGCTTCCATTTTTTTTTCCCACTGGGGCCCAAACCCACTGTAATTGGTGCCATGGAATAATACCATAAAATAGAGGACAAGGGGACTGTGGTGATTTGAAACTGCATGTACCCCAAAAAGGCATGTTCTTAAATTGTAACCATTCTTATCGGTGTGGGTCCATTGTAAATAGGACACTTTGATGAGGCTCCTTCAATTAAGGTGTGACCAAACTCATTCAGGATGGGTCTTAATCATTATCTTCCAGGGGATGATACCCAATCATTATCATCCAATGATTAATAATTATCCAATGGATAGTCATCCATTATCAATGGATGAATACAGAGAGAAAGAGAAAGAGACAGAGACAGAATGAGAGAGAAAGAGATGGGGGTGGAGGGGGCAGAAAAATGGAAGCAAGATGCTGAAAGCAAAGAAACCAAAAAAAGAAGGGAAAGACCAGCAGATGCTACCATGTGTCTTGCCATGTGGCAAACGTGTCCTGGACACCTGCAGTCAGTATCAAGGAAGAAAGCAACACCTTGATGATGCCTTGATTAGAACATTTTTTCAGCCCTAAACTGAAAGCTGATAAGTTCCCATTGTTTAAAGCCAGTCCTTTTCATGGTATTTGCTTTCAGCAGCCTAGTGAACTAAAACAGATTTTGGTACTAGAAGAGTGGGGTGTTTAGTATTGCAAATACTAAAAATGTGGAAATGGATTTGGGTAACAGATATAGGCCAGAAGAATTGTGAGTTGCTTAATAGAAAAGGCCTAGATTGTTTTGAAGAAATTTTGGATAGAAATATGGACACTAAAGTCTTCCAAGGAGGCCTGAGATAGAAATGATGAATATGTCATTCATTGTAAGCTGGAAGAAAGGTGACTATTGTCTTAAAATAGAACTTGGCAAAACTGAGTTCTGATGTCAGATAGAAGGCAGAATTTGAAAGTGATAGACTTGGATATTTAGCTGAGGAAATTTCTGAACAAAATGTGGAAAGTGCAGCCTGGTTTCTCCTTGCAGCTTACGGTAAAATGCGAGATGAAAAGGGTAAGCTGAAAGCTGAATTCCTTGACACTAAAACACAAGAAATTGATGGTTTGGAAAACTCTGAGCTTTGGAAAAACAATCCCCAGAAAATAATGCTGCATATGAGGGTTTAACTGAACATGGAACCAGTCAGCCATTTCAGTGCAAATCAGGACTGGAAATGCAGTTATCCAGGAAGGATCTGTGGAAAGTTCTTTTGTCTGATGGTTTGAACCCCTGAGTACCACATGAGAAACTGACAAGTTTTTTGTAAGAGCTGCATAAATGGAACCATTTCTGGATGAAAACGGACAAACTGAAGGAAAACTAACTTCAAAGACAGAACCATGGAAGCTGTGGTATGAACTGAAGACATCTTCTTGGGCCAAGAAAATGAGTGCACCCATGTGTATAGAAAAGGTGAGTATACCCTGGCACATGAAGAGGGCAGGCCGTCCCCAGTTTTCTCAGATGCCTGGGAGATTGCACAGAGTCCTTCCAGTACCCCAATTTTCACAAGGGTGAAGTCTAGAGCCTGGCTACCATCCCAATAACTGACAAGTGTGCAACCTTCATCCCAGTATTCAGTGAGAGCAGTACCCCACTATTTGAGGAGAACAAGGCTGCTGCACAATTTCAGGAGTTTAGAACTAATAATCTATTCTGAAAACCTTTTGTGTGATATTCAATAGGTGGGTAGCCCTGGGTTTTAAATTGGTAGGGAACATGAAATGGAGGGAGGCCTTTTATGCTCTGAGATGCTGTGTGTGTGTGTGTGTGTGTGTGTGTGTGTGTGTGTGTGTGTGTGTGTGTGTCTGTGTATGTGTGCTGCGCATAACATAGAAAACACAGAATTATTCAGTCAGCCAAAAAATAATTCCTGGAGGAATGACCTAGAGCTAGTTTTTCTTTATAGTAGATTCAGCAGGACATTTCCCACAAGGTTTTTGTTGGTTCTGCTAATAAATGAAGCTGGCAGTTGCTTATGTATAAGACAGTTTCCTGCCCAAAGATATCTCAACAACTAGTCCATTACTAGTGTCTGAATGCCACTGACAGAGAACGATTCATTTGATTTCAGCTTTGCTTTTTCTGGCTGTTTTTATTTTTAAATTCATATAGCCTTAAAGGGATAAAGAAATGAGAAGTGGGGTGTGAGAAAACAATTTTCACCTAGTTGACAATTTGCCTTATACCCTGATGTTTGGAATGATGGCCTTCAGGCACTGCAAAATTCTGAATCATTAGTTTTGTTCTGTCTGTATCCATTATCAAAGAAGTTAAATACAATATAAATACTGTTAACAGTAAAGATTTAAACAGAAAGGTATTACTGGTTAAATCATTGATTAAACATCCTATTCCCTGAATCCCCATTGCTCAATCACAGCTAATTTGGCTTGATTTAATAAATTAATTATTGTATCTGTATTTCCAGCCTCCTCCTCAAAAACTTTAATCTAGACGTGCAGGAGGGTGTCTAATTTATCTTTGCTTCTCCTACAACTCTTTATATTGACTTGGCTCAATAGATACTAAATACATATCCATTGACTAAATAAATAAATTAAATTTTTCAGTATGTTCTGGTTTTTCTTGTCCTTTTCACTTGATCACCCCCAAAATCAAATCATGCCAGACTGATATGCCATTTTAAACCCCCCAGAGTGGGTAAAGATAAAATATCTGATAATACAAAGAATTGGCAAAGCAACTGAAATGCATACCCACTGGTGAGAGTAAATTTGTACAATCTTATAGGAAAATAATTTGTCATTACCTAGTATGATGATTAATATAATGTGTCGACTTGGCTGGGCTGTGTTGACCAGTTGTTTGATCAAACACTAGTCTACGTGTTGATGTAAAGGTATTTTATAAATGTGATTAATATCCACTATCAGTTGTCTTTAAGTAAAGGACATTAGCCTTGATAATGGGTGGGCCTCATCCCATCTGTTCAAAGCCTTAAGAGCAAAAATAAGAGGTTTCCCTGGAAAAAAAAATTTGTCCCAAGACTGCAGCATATATTCCTGCCTAAGTTTCCAGCCTACTCTTCTTCCCTACAAATTTCAAACTCAAGACTGTGAAATCAACTCTTACCTAAATTTCCAGCCTGCCCTAAATTTCATATAGTTCTCTCCAGTGCATTGATTCTGTTACAGAAGAAAATTTGTGGACCAGAGGCAGAAATTCCAGCTGTATGATTTTAAGGAAACTTGTTACCTTTTTTGGACTTTTCATCTTTCTCATCAGAAATGTGAGAAAACTAGACCAACTGTGTTCTAATGTCCATTCCATTTCTAAAATTATGACATTGCCTCTTATTTCTAATAACCTTTTTAAAAAGAAATACATGACTCTTTTGTGCTATTCCTGTTATCCTAAAGAAAAGAAAACATACCATTTCTGCCTTCCAGTCTAACCCAATCTAACCCTTCTTTTTTCTGGATTCTAACAAGGTGTTTATGAATTCTCTTTGGGATTAGAACATGGATGCCCCTCCAACATGAACCAATACCTAAAACAAAAAGGGAGACTTCAGTGAAGCATCTAGCATCCTTATGATTAAGCTTTATGAGTAACAAAGAATCAGAATTTTCCCTGTTCCACTTAACAAACACAAAGTCAGTTGGCATCTTTTCTGAAGCTTTTCTCTGCAAGTGAGAACACTTTATACTAGTGTGTATTAAAAACAACTAATTACTCTCAAGACCCTTCGAGTTTAAGTATTTTCATTCTAATGAAAGAAACCGTTTCTCATAAATCTATTCTTAGACTTAGAGGTGCCAAGCCTTTTCACAATGAATACCTTTTAGCACATTTTTAATATAATAAAACAGACCTTAAACACAACTCACAGAATGGTTTGCTTACAAATTGATTCTGATTAATTAAGTTTGAAGTAGTTCATATTATTCCAATGCATTTTAAAAGTCCTCCTCCTTCCTTCTCCATCTCAACCCAGAAGTTCAGACATTTTGGAGAGTAGGGAGTGTTCCCAGCAGGTGTGAGGAAAGAAGTCCAGCTGACTCTGAATATCTTACTCAAAGTTCTAGTATTTTTGTCTGAATGCCTCCTCCACAATCATGAAAATCTCATTTTATTTCACCTAAATTTTGAGCTATGCTTCTTAGTATATTAGGAAAAGATGAATCCAGAATAAAGATGGGTTCTTCTATGACCAGGCCCAGCATGGTGCGGTTTTCATTCAGAGAAAAAAAAACAAAAAGCATTAAATCTGAGATCCATAAAAAAATTAAAGACAATTTAATTTAAACGATCAATCCATCTTTGCAAAATGCCAAAGGGGGTGATTACCTGATGCTCAAAAGCCTAATCTCAGGTGGGCCGTGGTGGCTCAGCAGGCAAGAATGCTTGCCTGCCATGCCAGAGGACCGGGGTTCAATTCCTGGTGCCTGCCCATGTAGAAAAAAAAAAAAGCCTAATCTCTTCATCTATCTATTTACTCCAAGTAGTTCTCTTTGCTTCACAGCAGCTGCCCCCACCATTCTCACTGTTCCTTCCATCTTGCTCTCTCTTTGCCCCTTTCCCCAAATAATTCCCCAGGATTCAGCCCAAACTGCATCTTCCCTCCACATTGCTCACAACTTTTCTTTGTCTTCCCACATGAGCTCTCTACCCTTCCCAATATAAACCCACTTAGTCCCTCTTGGTCCTTTTAATTTGGCAGCTTTTCCAATTTATTCTTTTCACCAAAGCCCAGACCCATCGCTGCCACTGTCAGTAAAAGATCTGTTTTTATTCAGGAAGTAGGGGTGGGGAAAGGCTGTGAATATTCATAAATCAATGTTTTCAGACAGGTCATCAAAGAACTAGTGGCGCTTGTTTTCATCCATGAGCACTTAGCATCAATTCCCACTTCCTCCTACGTACCTTCTTACACAGCAGAGGCCGAAGGTTAAAATCTAGTATTCTGGATGCAGAGTAAGTTTTTCCAATGAAATGTGCGTGGGAATAAGAGGAGGCCACCTTACAGCTGCTGGTGCTGTTGACTAAAAGGGTCATAGGGGCATGACGGTTTGTGGCCAGACTAGCATTCCAGGGTGAAGAGGACAATTTGGCAGCAGCAGAAATCACAGCAGGAATAGGAACAGTTTCTTGATTTTGGATTCCAGCTACAGTCTGACCCCTTGAAATCAATACACAAGAGTCAACACCCTGACTTCCATTCCTCTAGTCCTCTCAAGGCCTGAACCCCATATTAAATCCTTCCTGACTGGAATACTTATAGTGGTGTCTGTATCCTACCCTGAACTGACTGGTATCAGGGTGTGTAAAGAAATAAAGTAAAGCAAAAGACAAGTTAAGACAGTCGAGATACTTCCACCAGCACCTTTGAGACAAACAGAAAATCACAACAAGGTAAATTTGGGCCATGTGTGAGGAAGGCAGGCATGAAGGTACAGGTGGGAGATACCAAAGGAGATGATTCACAGCGCTCTGATAGGGACTGGTAAAGTGTTTTTGAGAGGAGCTAAAGCTAAATAATCCTGAGTATTGGGGAATTTGGGGTGATGCCCAAAGTATTTTTGATATGTTATCCAAGATATTTTGTATCTCTAAGGCCTATGATCACAATCATTTGTTAAAAACAGTCATTAAGTGATAAAGACATTAAATTGAGGGTGGAGTATCTGATACATAGGGGCAGATTTACCATGAAGCTTAAACGTCTGCTTTCCTCACTTGCAGGAATCCTTACAAAGCCCTAGGAAGAAGCTTAGCAATGAATTCACAAGACCACATGTTATTGCAAGATTTACAAAAGTAAGATATTTTTAGCAACAGTTGTTTAAGGCTGCTGTGTCTTTCTGTTTAAACTTCCTCTCCATCACTCTTCTCACACCATAGTGAGGGGCAGTACATTGAAGGACCTGCAGGCATTTTGGAGATGTGGTTATAAGAAAGTTAAGTAGAGACATGTTATTATGATATTACCAGAAATATCAGTGCTAGTCCATACCACAGTATAGAAATAGATATAACCTGTAAATGAGAGTCAAAAAGTACAGGCCCATGACTAAAGTCCCACTCAGTCATTAACAATTAGTCCACTCCATCATCTTATTGCATGACCAAGCTGTCTTCCTGAAGAAAGGAGGAAATTTCCCCACTTGGGGAATTTCTGATATTCTCGCAAACACTGGGGACAGCAAATTCAATACACTGAGCCATCAATCTTGGGGTTTCCCCTTATGAAATTTATTTCTGCAAAGGAAGAGCTAAACCTACTTATAATTATGCCTAACAGTTAACCCTAGAGAGCCTCTTTTGTTCCTCAGATGTGGACTATCTCTCTAAGCCAAGCCAGCAAGTGAACACACTGCCCTCCCCTTTACATGGGACATGACTTCCAGGGCTGTAAATTTCCCTGGCAATGTGGGACAGAAATCCTAGGGTGACCTGGATTTCATCATCAAGGGATTGAGAAAACCTTCTCAACCAAAAGGTAAGAGAAATAAAGTTTCTGTGGCTAAGAGATTTAAAACAGAGTCAAGAGGTTATCCTGGAGATTATTCTTATGCATTATATAGATATCCCTTTTTAGTTTATGGTGTGTTGCAGTGACTAGAGGGAAGTACCTGAAACTGTTGAGCTGTGTTCCAGTAGTCTTGATTCTTGAAGATGATTGCATAATATAGCTTTTACAATGTGACTGTGTAATTGTGAAAACCTGGTGTCTGGTGTTCCTTTTACCCAGGGTATGGACAGATGAGTAAAAAAATAAGAATAAATAAATAAATAATAGGGGGATAATGGGTAAAAAATTGGGTAGATTGAAATACTAGTCTTCAATGAGAGGCAGGGGTAAGGGATATGGGATGTATGAATTCTTTCTTTCTTCTTTTTATTTCTTTCTCTGGAGTGATGCAAATGTTCTAAAAATGATCACAGTGATGAATACACAACTATGTGATGATTGATATTGTGAGTCATTGATTGTATGCCATGTATGAATTGTATGTGTAGGAAGATTCTCAGAAAATATATTTTTAAAAAAAGATGTCTCCATGAGCATTTCTACTCAGGTTTAGAGGTTTCCATTAGACCTGCTCAGGTTCCAAAAGCAGGAGTGGGCTCAGAAACATATGGTGTCACCATTTCAGGAATGTGGTATAATTGGGCTAAGATATGCCTTGCTCTGAGCCTCTCTTGAGGTATCAATGTATTTCGTTAATATATAATCCATTTATTTATTCCTTTACCCTCAACCACTATTTCTCCTTCTATTTATTTTACTTTTTATACCCAACCTCTCCACCTTTGGAAGGGACACCAGGTTTAGCCCTATGCTGGTCCAGATTGCCAGCAACAATAACAGTCTAGCAAATGACTCTCCATCAGTCCACTTCTACTCAAATAGCACAGGTAGAGTTAGTGGGCTAACTTGACCACAAGGATACAGCTGCATTCACTGTTGACCCCAATTTTGCCAGATGAGATGTATTTGTCAGAGTTATGCCTTATTATGAGGATGTGGCTCATGTGACCATGGGGATTGGCAAATCCAACTTTAATAGGATAGACCACAAACTGGAAACTCCAATAAAGGTGATTCTGAAGTCTTACAAGTCTGTATTCCCCAGGGGTAAATAATTGATTAAAGTTGAGATAGAAATTCTGTCTGATTTCTGAAATTCTCATTTCTGGACTACTCTCATTACTTAGGGAAATTTCCTTTGTTGATTATAGACGCAGTCAGACACAGGTGCAATCAACTGATTGTAGATGCAAATTCATCTACAAAATGCCCTCATGGTAGCAATCATTCCAGTGCTTGCTTGGCCAAACAATTAGACAACCGTAACCTAGCTAAGTTAACACATGAAGTTTAGCACCACATGAGACAAAAGCACAAGCTACCCCCATCAGGTCCTTAGGAATTCTGACCTAAAGGTGTAAAGGTGTACAGTTTTTTGCTTAAGGATCATCAGGCACTTGCATTTAAAGCCCTTGTCCTGAGACCACTACATCAAGTAGGATAGAGGAAAGTTGAGGTGATACAGGGAAAAAAGATTTCTCTAGATACCCAAAAAGGAAGATGAATCTATCTAGTGAAGATCCTTTCTTGACCCCCTCATATTGAGTGTGAGCACACACCCATGAAAGCATGTAGCTAGCCTTTCATGCCTTTATGTCCCCCTGTTTTAGACCACAAGTATTTCCATTGCCCATTCCAATTCTCTATCCAACCGTTACTCTGATATGCAACATGATATGTCCATTGGATGCAATATCTCTTTGCCCATTTTTGAAAATCATGGGCTGTAAAGTGTGTCCCTTGGTCTAAAGAAATGTAACTGTGCCGGTTTGAATCTCCTATGGATCCTAGAAAAGCCATGTCCTTTAATCCTCATCCAATATTGCTTGGTGGGAGCTTTTTGATTGTTCTCATGGAGATATGACCCACCCAATTGTGGGTGGTAACTTCTGATTAGATGGGTTACGTGGAGATGTGTCTCCACCCATTCAAGGTGGGGTTTCTTACTGGAGCCCTTTGAGAGGGAGCCATTTTGGAAAAAGCTTCAGAGCCATGAGAACCACAGAACCCATGCAGCCAGGGACCTCTGGAGATGAAGAAGGAATATGCCCCCAGGGGAGCTTCATGAAACAAGAGGCCTGGAGAGAAAGCTTGCAAACATTTCCATGTTCACCATGTGCCTTTCCGGTTGAGAGAGAAACCCTGAATGTCATCGGCCTTCTTGTACCAAGGTATCTTTCCCCAGATGCCTTAGATTGGACATCTCTGTATCCTTGCTTTAATTTGGGCATTTTTATAGACTTGCTTTAATTGGGACATTTTCACAGCCTTAGCACTGTAAACTTGCAACTTAATAAATTCTCCCTTTTAAAAGCTGTTATGTTTCTGGTGCATCACATTCCGGTGGCTAGCAACCTAGAACAGTAACTTAGTGGTGCAAACTGGTACAGTATTTTCTACTCCAGCCCTTTTATAATATTTTGAGCTTTTGTATCTACTACCAGGTACACAAGGCCCGGTCCAGAGTAAATGTCTATTCCTGCCAGAACCCATTTATAGTTCCGACCCTGGGCTACCAACATTGCTCCAATGTAATCCACTTGCCAGCTATGTAGGAGCCATCTCCTACAACCCCTACTACCCCCATCCCAGGAATCTGTCCCATTGTCATCTGCAGTCTCTGTCTCTTGTTGACAGACAAGATGGTTCTTTTTGACATCTTGTACCTCAGAGGAATATATCCAGATTCAGCTTGCCTCTGCATTGCTGCAGCCCACTCCCCCACGTCCATTCATTTCAAGGACCCAGGTATATTTCCTGCACTCACACAAGCATACCAGGAAATCCACTTTCTGATTCCAATCACCTTTCAATCATGGAAGGAGGCTATTATAATGGACATCAGCATGCCCTACTTCAGTGTGCCCTCAAGTTCTCACAGCGATTTACACAAGGCCATTCCCCATATGGGCATCCCTTTAATAAGCCAGTTTTCTGTTGCCCATCTGATGGACCCTGCAAGCCAGGACATTGGTCACTGCCCATGAATCAGTAAAAATACAAATATAGGGGCAAACAACATTCAATTCAGCCACTTACCTGATTTGTTTTTATCTTCATGAATCAGGGTGGTAGCCCTCCACACGGGATGCTAGCCATCATTCACCTCGGAATTGTCATCAACAAACCAAGTAGCACTTTGTTGGTCAATTGAGAGCTGTTCATGGGATACTGCCCAAGTGGTCCAATTGACCATAAGGTCCAGAAGTTCCTCAGGTAGTTCCAAAGTTGGCCTTGGGAGAAGAAAAGGTTACCTGCTTATGAGTACTTCTTTGCTTCTCCCACCCCAACCCCCACCCCAGTAGCATGTTCCTGTGTAAACTATTTCCATCCTATTATGGAACTCGTCAGGTACTTCTTTCCATTTTAGAGTATTTCTTTGACATCATCACCCAAAACATTATGAGTATTTCAGATTTCAAGATTATTTTATGTCCTTCAGTCATAGGGACAGTTTCAATAACTGTCCATAAGCAAGTAGTAACTGTCTCTCAAATGGAAATTTTCTGGTATAAAATCCCAGCAGTCACCTCTAGGTGGTATACACAGGCTACTGTCCATACCAGTACTCCTGCTTCTAATAGGACATTAATTAAACATATTTTTTTGTCACTACATATTCTATACTGTTTCAAATTAACAGACTGTATGGTTTCAGGCCATTTCATTGGTTCCCATTTAGCATGGCTAATCAATATTGGCAGAAGGGCAGATTTACATGCCTTCTGTTTTTGCAATACTAGGTAGGATAAAGGTTCCCCAACCAGATACAATATCCATCCCCATAATATAGTCAAGTGAAGGAGAGACAACTGCTTCACTTAAAGTCTGTTCAAATTTCCAATTTTCATCCAAACTTTCACCTTAATCCCATCAACATTCACAGTCCCATATCCTCCCAATCTAACTGTAGTCCCTCTTAGGACTTCATCAACAGGTTTTGGAACTAGGGCATGGTCTCTACGCTCTGACTATTTTATCCACTCCTGTGCATATGGCCTTGGGTCCCTGGCCATGGTCCAGGCCCTTTCCTTATTCTCTATCTTAAGTAGATTACAGAACCACTACCTCAGAAAATCCAAGCCAGGTTTCTCATAATCATCATTGCCTTCTAGCTTTTAAAATTCCTCCAAATTAGGGTAAATGCAGTAGAACTATTTAGGATCCTTCAGTGCTATGGTACAAGCAGGAAATCCCAGCTGTCCATCCAAGCTCCAACAGTACTACCTTGTTTTGCACCTATCAATATTCATTTTATGCATCACATTTCTTCACCATTCTTTAAAGATTTCCACCCCATTGGGACAAGTCATTTGACTCTCCTCTTTCTCTTTCTCCATTCTCTAATGAATCAAACCTTATTTTCTACCTGTTGTTTCAGCTTAACATTTTCCATTAGTAAAGGCTCTGAGACTGGTGCTTGCAGCACGGACAGGCTGAAATTCAAGCTTGGCCCACCATCGGGATCTACCCCAACACTCTCCCTTATTTTCATTTTAGCTGTTACAGATAACGGTAACCAAAGGGTTGTAGTTAGCTTGTTTCTTATTATTTTGCATTTCCTTATGTATCCAGTGAGCTAACTCCTCAAGAGTTGAATCCAGCATTTCTAAATTCCATTCGTAACTTTTATCTCCAGTAACTGATCACAGCCTAGCAGCAGTCCCATGCCATGAGAGATTGTGGGCCATCCAGGAATAAAAGGTTCATTATCTCCTGCCCTCTCATCCTTCCTCTTTCCAAACCACATGTTTCAGTAAGTAGGACCATTCTAGCAAATTCCACTTTTGATGCCAAAAATGTAAAGAGGTTAGCCAACTGCAAAGTTTGAAGGACCACAGAATCCACAAAACTGCCCTCACTTCTGACATCAATTGCAAGTTCAGGGGGTTCTCAAAGCCATCTCTAGGTTTTATAATTTCAAGAAAGATTCCCAGAAATTACTGAAAGTGGTTATACTCACAGTTATGGCTTATTATGGAGTGAAGATACTGTCTAAAATTACCCCAGGGAAGAAGTGATAGGGCAAAGTCCAGAGAAGTACCAAATGTGGAGCTTTCATTATCCTCTTTCTATGGAGTCAGGACATATTACTTTCTAGGCTTCAATGTCTAACAACACACACAGAGTACTGCCAACCAGAGAAGCGCATCCGAACCTTTGGTGTCCAAGGTTCTTACGGGGACTCAGTAACATACTGTTCATGTGGCTGACCTTTAGTTTCCAGCCCCTTCTACAGGGCAGACTCATGCCTTAAGTCTCCAAATCTTCTAGAGGTCAGAACTCATACCACATGGCCCCCAAATCATATTGGTAGATTGTCCAAAGGCTAAAGACCCCAGTCAAATAAAGATACCCCTGAAAAGCATGACTTTCCAAAGGTCTAGGTATCACTTCCCAGGTGCCAAGGACAAAGGCCAGACCTCTCTTTGTAAAATTAGTTTTTCACTATACACAACCCCAAAACTCACCAATAAAGAATCACTAAAAATAGGTAAACCATGGTGTGCCCTTATAATGGTAGATAATGTACCCATTAGCAAAAATATTATAGAAGTCTGTGTACTGGCATAGAAGATGAACATACCACATAGCTGAGTGAAAAAGGCATGTTATACAAAAGTATGCAAAGCGTGGTTCTTATAATGAGAGAGCCGTCATAGTAAGAGCAGTAAAAAAGAACTTTTATGTGATTGACACAGTTCTAAGTCTATTTCATATATTATCTCACTTAATCCTCATAAAACTGCTATTGTCTTAGTTTTTCAGGCTGCTATGACAGATACCACAAACTATTTTTGGCTTAACAACAGGAATTTATTGACTCGTGGTTTTGAGGTTAGAACACCAAAACCAAGATATCGGTAAGGCTTGCTTTCTCCCCAAGTATGTAGATTTTAGTACCCACTGCTGGCAATCCTTGGAGTCCCTTGGCTTGTATCTGTTTCCTGTCACATGATAATGCTTTCTCCTTTCTAGCTTCTGTAACTTCTGGGTTCTGTTTATAAAGCCTCCAGTAATCTAGATTAAGGCCTACTCTGACTCAGTTCGCCACACCTTTATTAAAAAATAACACCTTCAAAAAGTCTTACTTACAATGAGTTCATGGCCACAGGGAGGCACATTAAAATTAAGAACATGTTTTTCCTGGGGTACATAAGTCAACTTACCATAATTATGAAGTCCATACTATTATTTTCTTCAGTTTATAAGTAGTGAAACTGAGGTACTAAGAAAATAAGTAATTTGTCCAAGATGAAGTCAGTATTTGGACCCAGGCAGCTTATCTTCTGCACTCTTTTTTTTTTTAAACTCCTGCACTCTTAATCACAATGCCAATTCCTTAGTTATATGATGGTTAGATTAGATTAGGTTAGATTAGATTAGCGGTTAGGAAGAAATTCTCCAAAATGTTAGTACTTTTTACTTCTGTGGAATAGGATTATAAGTGCCATTTCTTTTCTTATATTTGCTTATCTTTAATCTCTATTTTCTAAATTTTCTGCAACATGTAAACTTTCATAAAGAGAAAGCAGAAAGATTAGTTTTCATAATCCATTCCTTCCATTTCTTTCCTCACTACAGATAAGAAGATAATTGCTCTTAAAACCACTCCTATTGTCACCTATACATCAAGAGAAAGACCTCCCAAAGAAAATATTTCAAGCATTTGCTGCCTAATCTTAGAAGTAATGAAGTCCACCATTCCTACTTGAAGGGTTCTCATTCATGATAGAGCAGTGAAGCTAAGTGTGGGACATGGAAAAGTAACTGGGGAGGCTGTGGGGCAAGGTTTTAATCTGTTGTAAGCTAGCGAAAACTTTGTGTCCTGTAGAAGTTATTTTATTTATTCATTCATTCTTAAGCTTAAATTCAGAAGTTTAGAAATTATATTAAAATCAAATGAATCAAAAGGCCAGATGTTGCAGGCAGGATGACTAATCAAACAGAGCCTGGGTAAATGTGCTCCATGCCTTGCTCAGTGGGAAGTAATTACTCTAACATTAGCTTTACAGTGTTTAAACAACTATTTCATTATACTTTTTCTACACTGATTAAATTTTTTCGGCATTTCTAATGCATCATTACATCTGCCTTGCATTTAGATAATACACAGCATTGCTACCCATTTAAAAGTCCCTATTCTCTTTCATCACCTTAATAAATCTAATTTGGTTGCATTTGCATAAGATTTGATAAAGAGTGATTAGTTCTCTTATGAATAGCATACCTTGAATGGAAACATCTCATTTTTCACTTGGCTAAAACAATTGTTCCCTGAGTTAAATGTGGACCCCTAAGTATAGCTACCTAAAAGTATATGGGGTAAAAAGTAAATAGGTAGCACAATTGCCATTATAGAATTGCAGCTTGTGCTTTCTGAGACTGCTGGGGGTGGATGTGATAACTATGGGACCATCTAAGGCACTTTGTTTCTTGTTCCTAAATGTATAACCCAAGGAATTAAAATGGAGAATAAGACTTCCTGGAAGATGGCGGCTTAGTAAGACGCGCGGATCTTAGTTTCTTCTCCAGGACACCTACTAGGGGAGTAGAAACGATACAGAAAGTGCCCAAAGCCACAACAGAGATAAAAAAGACAGCGTACCCCATCCTGGAACGGCTGGCTGGCTGAGAGAAGCAGCTCGGGTGAGATCGCCGAGGCGCGCGGGCCTTACCGGGCGGGGTGGCAAGCGGCCGGAGTTACTCCCTTCCCCCTTCCCGGGCCGGCTGGGAGAATTGGAGAGGTGGTCCCCTGAAACCAAGGCAACTGGCGCCCACACCACGCGCAGCCCCCGGACCAACTGAGAGAATTGGATCGGAAACCCCCAGGCCGCGGAGAACGGTGACCCCGTGACTCCCGGGGAACGTGCACTCTCTCGGGCGGGCCGCTGCCGCTGGCGCCCTCCCGCCACACTTGTTGCCCAGGGCCGACTAGGAAATTCGGACGGGCTCTTTCCCTGGCTGCGGCGACCAGCAACCCTCCCTGCGTTTGGTCCCCGGGCCGGCTCAAGCCGCTTCAGCTAGCGAACCCCCAGGACGGCGAGAGTTTTCCAAAGTTTAAGGTCCCACAGCACCTTTTACTGGTGGGACCCGCAGACAAACGTGTGCCACGAGCGCCACCTACTGGGCAGGATAAGAAAAACAGAACCCAGAGATTTCACAGAAAAATATTACAACCTTGCTGGGTCCAACACCAAGAGAAATCTGAATAAATGCCCAGACGCCAACAGCAGAAGATAACTGTCCACGCTCAAAAGATTGAGAATATGGCTCAGTCAAAGGAACAAACCAATAGCTCAAATGAGACACAAGAGCTGAGACAACTAATGCTGAATATACGAACAGAAATGGAAAACCTCTTCAAAAACGAAATCGATAAATTGAGGGAGGACATGAAGAGGACATGGGCTGAACATAAAGAAGAAATAGAAAAACTGAAAAAACAAATCACAGAACTTATGGAAGTGAAGGATAAAGTAGCAAACATAGAAAAAATAATGGATAGCTACAATGATAGATTTAAAGAGACAGAAGATAGAATTAGTGATTTGGAGGATGGAACATCTGAATTCCAAAAAGAAACAGAAACTATAGGGAAAAGAATGGAAAAATTTGAACAGGGTATCAGGGAACTCAAGGACAATATGAACTGCACAAATATACGTGTTGTGGGTGTCCCAGAAGGAGAAGAGAAGGGAAAAGGAGGAGAAAAACTAATGGAAGAAATTATCACTGAAAATTTCCCAACTCTTATGAAAGACCTAAAATTACAGATCCAAGAAGTGCAGCGCACCCCAAAGAGATTAGACCCAAATAGGCGTTCTCCAAGACACTTACTAGTTAGAATGTCAGAGGTCAAAGAGAAAGAGAAGATCTTGAAAGCAGCAAGAGAAAAACAATCCATTACATACAAGGGAAACCCAATAAGACTTTGTGTAGATTTCTCAGCAGAAACCATGGAAGCTAGAAGACAGTGGGATGATATATTTAAAATACTAAAAGAGAAAAACTGCCAACCAAGACTCCTATATCCAGCAAAATTATCCTTCAAAAATGAGGGAGAAATTAAAACATTCTCAGACAAAGAGTCACTGAAAGAATTTGTGACCAAGAGACCAGCTCTGCAAGAAATACTAAAGGGAGCACTAGAGTCAGATACAAAAAGACAGAAGAGAGAGATATGGAAAAGAGTGTAGAAAGAAGGAAAATCAGATATGATATATATAATACAAAAGGCAAAATGTTACAGGAAAATATTATCCAAACAGTAATAACACTAAATGTCAATGGACTGAATTCCCCAATCAAAAGACATAGATTGGCAGAATGGATTAAAAAACAGGATCCTTCTATATGCTGTCTACACGAAACACATCTTAGACCCAAAGATAAACATAGGTTGAAAGTGAAAGGTTGGGAAAAGATATTTCATGCAAATAACAACCAGAAAAGAGCAGGAGTGGCTATACTAATATCCAACAAATTAGACTTCAAATGTAAAACAGTTAAAAGAGACAAAGAAGGACACTATATACTAATAAAAGAAACAATTAAACAAGAAGACATAACAATCATAAATATTTACGCACCGAATCAGAATGCCCCAAAATACGTGAGGAATATACTGCAAACACTGAAAAGGGAAATAGACTCATATACCATAATAGTTGGAGACTTCAACTCACCACTCTCATCAAGGGACAGAACATCTAGACAGAGGATCAACAAAGAAATAGAGAATCTGAATATTACTATAAATGAACTAGACTTAATAGACATTTATAGGACATTACATCCCACAACAGCAGGATACACCTTTTTCTCAAGTGCTCATGGATCATTCTCAAAGATAGACCATATGCTGGGTCACAAAGCAAGTCTTAACAAATTTAAAAAGATTGAAATCTTACACAACACTTTCTCGGACCATAAAGGAATGATGTTGGAAATCAATAATAGGCAGAGTGCCAGAAAATTCACAAATACGTGGAGGCTCAACAACACACTCCTAAACAACGACTGGGTCAAAGAAGAAATTGCAAGAGAAATTAGCAAATACCTCGAGGCGAATGAAAATGAAAACACAACATATCAAAACTTATGGGACGCAGCAAAGGCAGTGCTAAGAGGGAAATTTGTTGCTCTAAATGCCTATATCAGAAAAGAAGAAAAGGCAAAAATTCAGGAATTAACTATCCATTTGGAAGAACTGGAGAAAGAACAGCAAGCTAACCCCAAAGCAAGCAAAAGGAAAGAAATAACAAAGATTAGAGCACAAATAAATGAAATTGAAAACATGAAAACAATAGAGAAAATCAATAAGGCCAGAAGTTGGTTCTATGAGAAAATCAATAAGATTGATGGGCCCTTAGCAAGATTGACAAAAAGAAGAAGAGAGAGGATGCAAATAAATAAGATCAGAAATGGAAGAGGAGACATAACTACTGACCTCACAGAAATAAAGGAGGTAATAACAGGATACTATGAACAACTTTACGCTAATAAATACAACAATTTGGAGGAAATGGACGGGTTCCTGGAAAGACATGAACAACCAACTTTGACTCAAGAAGACATAGATGACCTCAACAAACCAATCACAAGTAAAGAAATTGAATTAGTCATTCAAAAGCTTCCTAAAAAGAAAAGTCCAGGACCAGATGGCTTCACATGTGAATTCTACCAAACGTTCCAGAAAGAATTAGTACCAATTCTCTTCAAACTCTTAAAAAAAATCGAAGTGGAGGGAAAACTACCTAATTCATTCTATGAAGCCAACATCACCCTCATACCAAAACCAGGCAAAGATATTACAAAAAAAGAAAACTACAGACCAATCTCTCTAATGAATACAGATGCAAAAATCCTCAATAAAATTCTAGCAAATCGTATCCAACAACACATTAAAAGAATTATACATCATGATCAAGTAGGATTCATCCCAGGTATGCAAGGATGGTTCAACATAAGAAAATCAATTAATGTAATACACCATATCAACAAATCAAAGCAGAAAAATCACATGATCATCTCAATTGAGGCAGAGAAGGCATTCGACAAGATTCAACATCCTTTCCTGTTGAAAACACTTCAAAAGATAGGAATACAAGGGAACTTCCTTAAAATGATAGAGGGAATATATGAAAAACCCACAGCTAATATCATCCTCAATGGGGAAAAATTGAAAACTTTCCCCCTAAGATCAGGAACAAGACAAGGATGTCCACTATCACCACTATTATTCAACATTGGGTTGGAGGTTCTAGCCAGAGCAATTAGACAAGAAAAAGAAATACAAGGCATCAAAATTGGAAAGGAAGAAGTAAAACTATCACTGTTTGCAGACGATATGATACTATACGTCGAAAACCCGGAAAAATCCACAACAAAACTACTAGAGCTAATAAATGAGTACAGCAAAGTAGCAGGTTACAAGATCAACATTCAAAAATCTGTAGCATTTCTATACACTAGTAATGAACAAGCTGAGGGGGAAATCAAGAAACGAATCCCATTTACAATTGCAACTAAAAGAATAAAATACCTAGGAATAAATTTAACTAAAGAGACAAAAAACCTATATAAAGAAAACTACAAAAAACTGCTAAAAGAAATCACAGAAGACCTAAATAGATGGAAGGGCATACCGTGTTCATGGATTGGAAGACTAAATATAGTTAAGATGTCAATCCTACCTAAATTGATTTACAGATTCAATGCAATACCAATCAAAATCCCAACAACTTATTTTTCAGAAATAGAAAAACCAATAAGCAAATTTATCTGGAAGGGCAGGGTGCCCCGAATTGCTAAAAACATCTTGAGGAAAAAAAATGAAGCTGGAGGTCTCGCGCTGCCTGACTTTAAGGCATATTATGAAGCCACAGTGGTCAAAACAGCATGGTATTGGCATAAAGATAGATATATCGACCAATGGAATCGAATAGAGTGCTCAGATATAGACCCTCTCATCTATGGACATTTGATCTTTGATAAGGCAGTCAAGCCAACTCACCTGGGACAGAACAGTCTCTTCAATAAATGGTGCCTAGAGAACTGGATATCCATATGCAAAAGAATGAAAGAAGACCCATCTCTCACACCCTATACAAAAGTTAACTCAAAATGGATCAAAGATCTAAACATTAGGTCTAAGACCATAAAACAGTTAGAGGAAAATGTTGGGAGATATCTTATGGATCTTACAACTGGAGGCGGTTTTATGGACCTTAAACCTAAAGCAAGAGCACTGAAGATGGAAATAAATAAATGGGAACTCCTCAAAATTGAACACTTTTGTGCATCAAAGAACTTCATCAAGAAAGTAGAAAGACAGCCTTCACAATGGGAGACAATATTTGGAAATGATATATCAGATAAAGGTCTAGTATCCAGAATTTATAAAGAGATTGTTCATCTCAACAACAAAAAGACAGCCAACCCAATTACAAAATGGGAAAAAGACTTGAACAGACACCTACCAGAAGAGGAAATACGGATGGCCAAGAGGCACATGAAGAGATGCTCAATGTCCCTGGCCATTAGAGAAATGCAAATCAAAACCACAATGAGATATCATCTCACACCCACCAGAATGGCCATTATCAACAAAACAGAAAATGACAAGTGCTGGAGAGGATGCGGAGAAAGAGGCACACTTATCCACTGTTGGTGGGAATGTCAAAGGGTGCAACCACTGTGGAAGGCAGTTTGGCGGTTCCTCAAAAAGCTGAATATAGAATTGCCATACGACCCAGCAATACCATTGCTAGGTATCTACTCAAAGGACTTAAGGGCAAAGACACAAACGGACATTTGCACACCAATGTTTATAGCAGCATTATTTACAATTGCAAAGAGATGGAAACAGCCAAAATCTCCATCAACAGAAGAGTGGCTAAACAAACTGTGGTATATACATACGATGGAATATTATGCAGCTTTAAGACAAGATAAACTTATGAACCATGTAATAACATGGATGGACCTAGAGAATATTATGCTGAGTGAATCCAGCCAAAAACTAAAGGACAAATACTGTATAGTCCCACTGATGTGAACGGACATTCGAGAATAAACTTGAAATATGTCATTGGTAACAGAGTTCAGCAGGAGTTAGAAACAGGGTAAGACAATGGGTAATTGAAGCTGAAGGGATACAGACTGTGCAACAGGACTAGATACAAAAACTCAAAAATGGACAGCACAATAATACCTAATTGTAAAGTAATCATGTTAAAACACTGAATGAAGCTGCATCTGAGCTATAGGTTTTTGTTTTGTTTTGTGTTGTTTTGTTTTGATTTTACTATTATTACTTTTATTTTTTTCTCTATATTAACATTCTATATCTTTTTCGGTTATGTTGCTAGTTCTTCTAAACCAATGCAAATGTACTAAGAAATGATGATCATGCATCTATGTGATGATGTTAAGAATTAATGATTGCATGTGTAGAATGGTATGATCTCTAAATGTTGGGTTAATTTCTTTTTTTCCGTTAATTAAAAAAAAAAAGAGAGAGAAGGGATAATTGGAGATGAAGGGATACAGACTGTACAACGGGACTGGATATAAAAACTCAGAAATGGACAGCACAATACTACCCAATTGTAATGCAATTATGTTAAAACACTGAATGAAGCTGCATGTGAGGTATAGGTTTTTTGTTTTTGTTTTTTTTGTTTTTTTTTCTTTCTATTATTGTCTTAATTCTTATTCTGTTGTCTTTTTATTTCTTTTTCTAAATCGATGCAAATGTACTAAGAAATGATGAATATGCAACTATGTGATGTTATTAAGAATTACTGATTGTACATGTAGATTGGAATGATTTCTAATTGTTTTGTTAATTCTTTTTTTAATTAATAAAAAAAATGGAGAATAACATCAAGAATAATAAACTCAAATTTTTAGCTTTCTGCTTCAATATTCATATTCATCTTTAACACACAGTTAGTATAGTTATGGACTCCTGACATTTTAGCCCTTGCCTAAATAAATGGACTGTAATCTCAGAAAGAGATTAACTAACATGATGTGTTCTGCTAGAGTATCAGATATGCCAGACAATCACATATAGAAGCTCAAACTGAACTAAGCTCTCTGGGGAACTTTTTAAACATGGCAGATAAATGGATCACATTGGTTAACTATTATGCTGTAACATTGATTTGAATTTAGGGTTTTGATAACAGAAGCTCAAAACCATTAAACAAGTGCCCTTAAAAATCAGAGGAGGAAGGCATGAAGTCACTGCTCCACAGTCTGCATTTGCACTAGTGGTGGCAATATCAGGAATGGAGTGGGAGAGAACAGCCCTTCATTAACTCTTGTGACAGAACAAAGCTTTGCAAAACCAGGTTTCACCACGTTTGGACATTCCCTTAGGAGTCAGTGACTCACTGCCCATTTGTATGTTCCTATTCATCCCTCCAAACATAAGCCCTCATTTTTCCTTCCACACTCAGAAAAAATATGGTGTCTTCTTGAATTCACTAAATCCAAGTTCAAAGCCTCGTATTTCAAAGCCCTGGCCCTTTCCCTCCTACACAGCTCCCGCCCCCCCATCTGTTTTCTCCCTCCTCTACTTCTCCTAGTTCCTGAGCACTCTCATGGGACCTCTGACTACAACTCAATTCAGAATTCAACTCTGCTTGCTCCAAAAAGTGCTTGCTTCATCCCATCTTCCTGAACAGTGTATGAACCCAAACATAATGACAAAAATTACGATGTTTTTACTCAGCCACTACTACACTGATGACCAAGGGAGTCAGGCACAAATTGAATATTTTTAAACAAGTAAATGTCTTATGGGGGGGATGCGAGGGGAGTTCAGTGGTAGAATTCCTGCCTGCCATGCGGGAGAGCCAGGTTCGATCCCCAGCCCACGCACTTCCCCAAAACAAACAAACACCAAACAAAAAAATTCAACAGATGGTGCTACAATAAAGGGATACTCACATGAAAAAAGCATGAAATGTGACCCCCACCATATAGCATACAAAGAAAAAAAGAAAAGTAAATGTGTTATAGAGAGATGAGCTCTGCCCTAAAACTAACCACCATTCCTTCCATTTCTTTCCTGACTATAGATAAGAAGATAATTGCTCTTATCTGTACAGGTGACCTCTATTGTCACCTATACATCAAAAGAAAGACCTCCTGAAGAAAACCAAAATATTTTAAGCATTTAACCACCTATGTAACTAATCATAGAATCTTTAAGGTATGAGAAGTCCAAGAATTATCACCAAGAGGGTGATATGATAATGTTTCCTTTCCTCTAGGTAAGAAGAGCTAAGGATACCACCTATTTACTATGGTTGATTAGCCCTTCAGCCCTAAGAGTGCCATCTCTCTGGGCTCTGATTATGATGTGTTGACTTGTTTGTCTCTCCTCAATCTTCTAGAACTATCATCTTTTGTTCAAAAAAAAAATTTTTTTTTTTGCTTCAATATATTCAAGTATTAAGTGCTTTTATTTATTCTTGCTCAAGTTGTCCAGTGGTCAAAACACTCATTTCTGTACAATTGATCTCATCTACATATGAAAAGGAAAGTAATAAGGGTGCTCAATACACCCCAGGTGAGATTGACTGATGGCTAGATGAATGTTAACTCTCTTTGAGAAGGCTGGCCTTCCCACAAGTTCTAGGCTTGGAAGCCATTCATCATATGAATTTCTTTTACCCGGAGTTAGCTGCATTTTCAGGCATATTTCCACAAATGAAAGGACACTAACTATATCCCCTCATCTTAGCTTTACCCTGCTCTTCTGGTTTAGGTTTCTACTGTACAGAATATACAGATTAAAAAAAAAAATGTTGGCTACTCTCAGGAAGATACAGGTAAGAATATAAATTTCATTTTATTTATTTATATATTAATATTTTGGTTGAAGTCATGGATGAAACTGTTGGGCTGGCATTTGGCATTAGGCAATACAATTTCATAAAAATCTTCAGAATGTTCCAGTCCAGTGGTTCTCAAAGTGTGATTCCCTGACCAGTAGCATCAACATCACTTAGAACTTATCAAATTCCCAATCATTGCTCCAGGCCTATGGAATTAAAAACAGATGAAAGCTAAGAATGGAATTCAGCAATCTTGTGTCTTACAAGCCGTTAAGGTGATTCTGACACAAGCTAAAATTTGAGAACTACTGTTTTAAACTAACCAGCCTCCTATTATCATTCACTATTGAGCAGTTTCTTAACTGATTATGGATTATTAGAAGACATTGAAACAGATGCCTAGCCACATGCACTGATGAACACAAGATGCTTGAGCTCTGGGGAGAGAATGAGAACATAGTTTCAAACTGGGCTTCAGGCCAGATAAAGGGTGTGATAATGGGCTCCTTAGAGAATATCACCAGAAAGAGGAAAAAGGTCCGCATCATGTGTCAGTCTGAGCATCAGGCCCAAAGATTAGAAGTCACGGTTCCTGCTATAGTCTATAAACCTGCAATGCCATTTGGGACCCTGTAGTTCTAATGTAGACAGAAAAAGAAAAGCCTTGGTTGGTTGTCAGAGAGGGAAGAACTCCAGGGATCATTGGGTCTGGAGGAGCTCAGTGTGGCACTGGGAGCAGCAAAGTTGCCACTATGTACTATAGAATGACTGAAGAGAACAGCAGACTATAGAGCAGGACAACCAGAAATATGTGATAATCTCTATTTCCCAAACACTGTAAAAGGAGATACTGGAAAGCAGGATGTAGAATTTAAAAAGCCATATTCCTCAGGTCTTAGTACATTGATTTCTACAGTTTTGCTGTAGAATCTTCCAATCTTCCAATCTTCTGACTGACAGGTTAATCCAAGGAATATGAGGGTATATATATGTAGCACATATAAGAATATGAAAAATTCTAGTGTTTCTCTTCCTTCATTCTCAAACAACTATGCTTTCTCCCCTCGGTTGAGTGACTTTGAAAGGCATTGAACAGATCTCAGAGGTCCTCACATGATGTGTTAGTTAGATTCAGTTGTCAACTTGGCCAGGTGAGCATACCTAGTTTTGTTGCTGTGGACATGAGCCAATGGTACGTGAACCTCATCTGTTGCTAATTACATCTGCAGTCAGCTAGGAGGCGTGTCTGCTGCAATGAGTGACATTTGACTTAATTGGCTGGTGCTTAAATGAGAGAATGCAATGTAGCACAGCCTAAGCAGCTCGGCATTCCTCATCTCAGCACTCACAGCTCAGTCTAGGCCTTTGGAGATGCAGAAAGGAATCACCCTGGGGAAAGTTGTCGGAACCCAGGGGCCTGGAGAGAAGACCAGCAGAAACCATCCTGTGCCTTCCACGTAAGAAAGAACCTCAGTAGAAAATTAGCTGCCTTTCCTCTGAAGAACTAACAAAATAAATCCCCTTTTATTAAAAGCCAATCCATCTCTGGTGTGTTGCATTCCGGCAGCTAGCAAACTAGAACACACAACTACTCATTACAGTCTTCTTCCCAGGGCCACCACAGTCACTTGTCCCTCCCTCTTCCTAAAGCCACCACACCACCTGAGCTACAAGATGATCATTGTCTAGTGGCCCCATACTTTCTACATAAGTGAACTTCTAGGTTATCCATCTTCACCTCACTTCTTATCCCCACACTATATGTGTGCATCTCCTAATCTGTCCATGTTTCTTTTTCTACTCCAAACCCCTAAAACCTTCAACTGCACACTATGAAATTCATAGTCATTTATCTGACTGTAACACCCATATATTCTCAGCTTCTTGTTTCAACTGCAACTTGGCTATGCTTCAAAGGCATTGCTTCCCTCGAGGCCCTCTCAAGTGCTAGCTGTCTTTTTTCCCACAGTCCTTGAACCCCTGAGTTGAAGATTTTTTTTTTTTTGCATGTTGTATGGTGGAATCATATTTCATTCTTTTTTCATGTGAGTATCCCTTTATTGCAGAATCATTTGTTGAATTTTGTTTGTTTGTTTTTGTTGGTTTCTTTGTCTGTTTGTCTGGGAAGTGCATGGGCTGGGAATCAAATCCAGGTCTCCCGCATGGCAGGTAAGAATTCTACCACTGAACTACCTTTGCACTCCCCTTAAGTTGAAGATTTTTGATCCTACTAACCTATCACTGCCAAGACATTTGTCGGTCTTCCTTCTCTGCTCCGGCCCCTGAAACACACAACACACAGCCATATCACCAGCCACCCCACTTTGTTGCTATCAATGGGCCTTCATTCTGGAAAGACTATAGAATCTGTATTAATGTCTTTCTCGCTAGCATATTCTTTAAACACTCATGGTAATCTCAGTATTTATGAATACTAGGCTTCCAATACCCTGGCATCTCAGGCCTTGGACTTTATCACCTTCAAAATTTCTACCACAGGGCAGGCCATGGTGGCTCAGCAGGTAAGAGTGCTTGCCTGCCATGCCCGAGGACCCAGGTTCGATTCCCAGTGCCTGCCCATGTAAAAAAAAATCTCTACCACACCTATCCACTCACTCCAATAACTCACCATCACACACCTCCAAAATCTTGATTTAAAACACCCACTCCCTGACCACATCATCCTCTTCTTCCAGATCATGTAATTTTTGTGTCCAATTCCAATAATTCTTCCTCCTGGCAGGGGCTACCAACTCATTGATATTATCACTTTTCTCAGTGTTGATCATCCCTTTGTGTTTTATTTTACCTCCCTCTCAGCTTAGAGCCAATGGTTGAACACCTTAATAACTCCCTTAAGCATACCATAGCTTTTGTGTCCCTTTCCTGACAAATATGTACCTGTTAAAACTCCTAGCCTTGGAAAAATTCAACTCCCTAAACACTGGGTGCCTATTTCCACATGGCTAAATGTTTCAGGAGAAAACATGACATGCCTCCCTAATTTATGGCCACAGTTTTCAAATGGGCCCTCAGTATTAAACAGCAATCCTACCACTTTTTCCCAGTAATCTGCCTTCTAAATATCTGAGTTAACTATTTCACGCCTTCTCCCTTCCTATCCAGCAATTTTCTCATCCTTCAGAAACACAACAAAATAGCTGCATCTTCTCCCACAGAATCCATTGACAGGCTTGCAACCTGTCCTCATTGGCTTGCCACCTGTTATAATGGGAACAGTGGCCCTGACCTTGGCCAAAGTGGCCCTGCCCCCAAACCAATCCCTCCATGTGTGTACTGGATTCGATCCCCCACCCTCCTACTCAAAAACCTTATTTCCTCTCTTGCATGAAAAAAAAATATTTTATTGCTGTTTCCTATATTATTTTCATCATTGAATAAATTTGCTATTAATTTCCATCTTAAAAAATTATCCCTTAATCTGCTTCTCCCTCCAGCTTCTACCCACTTCCCTGCTTTCTTATCAGAATAACTTTCTACGTCTCTCCTCTGTCTACTCTAGTCAAGTTTTGTTCCTCACTTCCTAGAAAGGTTCTTCACCAGTAGACCTCTATTCTAACAAACCCCATTTTCTGCCCTCATCTTAGTCAATTTCTGAGAAGCTTCTGCCACAGATAAATATTCCTTCATTCTTAAAGCAGTTTTTTGCTTAGCTTCTGTGACACCAACTCTCATGGTTATCACAGCCTCTGCTTCTCAGACTCTTTTATGGACTCCTCCTTTGCCCCGCCTCTAGATGTGAAGTTACCTCAATAATTAGCCAGAGGCTTCCTCTCTTCTCTGTCCACACTCTTCTGGGTCATCCTATCTAAGAATGTCTCCTCTTATACCCTTTGGTTATATGTATAGACGAAATGAGTCAGTACTGGGAAAACAATAGGAAAATTTTATAATGTATTAATCATAAATTTACTGTGAATATTTCCATTTCAGTCAAATTTAGACCATAATATAAACTGAGTCCTAAATTACATTGGGCACCCTGTAGCAAAAATAAATAAATAAATAGAAGTCATCCAGCCAAGCTATCTTCAGTCTTCCCTATACTTTTATTTTATTTCAGAATCCTAATGGATCATGTCTACTTACCAAAGCAGTCAGCATTACCAGTCTCCAGGTTCAGTTCACCTCTTAAAATAAGGACACCTTTTACACACGTTCAAATAAAAGTACTTAAAAAAAAAAAAAAGCTTAAAGCAAACACCTTGCACACAGTTGGAGACCAGCTTAATTTGGGGAGGATATGTAATATTAGGGCTTCACAGGACCTACATTCTGATTCTAGACTCCAGACCCTTAATATCTGCTGGCAGGACTCCATGATATTGCCTCTCTGACCTCATTCTGCTACTTGTGATCATCATCTGCATTTCATATGTGTCCCAACATCCTCTTCTTGCCTGCTTCTAGGGGTTTCCAGATCATTTGCCCTCTCTTAATGCTCTGTCAAGTTCTACTTCCAGCCCAAAGGGTGCTGCTCTGACCTTTCAGCAATCAAGTTCTCAATCCAACAGCATGGACACCAGTAGGGGTGCTAGAGCAATGACCCTTCTCTGAGGGAAAAAACATCTGATACGGAGTGATGGAACAGAAATAATGAAACATAGACATGTAGAAAAAGACTAAAATTGTAAGGTTAATTTAACTGATCGGATAGAGCTCCACATATGAGAGAGAGCCTACAGGAGGAGAAAATAGGCAACAGAAATAAGAAAATAAACAGAAGAAGCCAAGCAAAGAAGATGAGCTCAGCTCTGTGGCATTTTTGCTTATTTCCCAATACACAGCAACTATGCAATAAATATTTTTGCTTGAGTTAATAAAATGGCTTGGGCTATGACTAGATGAAGTTTTTGATATTTACATTGCAATATGTCGTAATCTCCTGACTAATCATTTATATTTTTAATTTGAATTTTTTAAATGCACCTGTCATTTTAGTAGACTAAACCAGGCAAACAACAACTATTTGCTGCCTGGCCTTTGTTCTGACTTCAGTTCTCTTGAAAATATACAAGATTTCATTCATTGTAGTGGGAATGTCAATGAATGTGGTTTTTTCACCTGGAATATAGATAAGACATTGCAAAGCTGAAAATATAAACTGCTAACCTAGCACAACATTCAGTTTTTCAGGACCAAGGGAAGGGATTTAAGAACTCCAAAGCCTCACATCCTAGAATAAAAGCATTTAGTCTCTCCAGGATCAAAAGCTAAGTTTAAGCTGAATTCCAGAAACATCACCGCAGCACAGAACCCCTAGGCTTTACCAACTATGGTTAAGAAATCGTTTTATGGTTTCTGTACTTCTTTTTGTGTTTGTATAGCTTTGTAAAAGTCTATCTAAAGTAGTAGATTTTATTTGAAGTGTTAAGAAACCCAAACTAACCTTATTATTATTTTTTCAAGCCAGGTAGTTTTTACCAAGAAAGAAAAATTATATTATAAAAATATAATTAAATACATATACCATAAATATATATATATATATATATATATATATATATATATATATGAATGTAAATTAAATGCCTAAAATAAATCAATGGTATTAAATTCTAACTAGATACTGACTGGCTGAGGGCTCTGAGCCTAAGCACTCACTGAGGAGGTTAGTACATGTTAAAAAGGGATAAAAGGCTATAGACTAGCCCCAAATGAGTCTCCCCTCACTCAAAGTAGTCAAAAGGATTTTTTTTTAATTGAAATAGGAATATCTTTCTCACCAGGTAGTTCAAAGTTATTCAATGCCTGCCCATGTGCCCTGAAGACATCTCTTATACCCTTCCCTATGTATCCTACTCTCAGGAAACACTATGCTAGTTGCAGTCATACCAGATCTGATCTTAGAAAGACCCTGGTTCTAATTATGTGGTAAAAGAATATGCAAATTTGCACTGTAGATATTTCACCCTATGGGTTCTTAATTCTAGTTGGCAAATGAGCCTTACTGAACCACTCTGGGTTCAGCTCCTCTATCCTTCTGCATCCACAAAGCTCTTTAATCCAGAGCTTCTCAAGCCCAGCCTTTTTTGTCCATGGCTCTTTCCTTAAGGAAGATGAAGTTTAGATGACAGTGACTATTTATAAATAAAATCCCCCATAGAGTGACTGTTCATCTTAACCAATCAACTAACAGCTTTCGATTGAGCACTTGCAGTTCTAGGAAAAACTAGAGGAAAGTCAAATGCATTATCTTTCACACATGTATGCCCTCCACAATCAAGTGATTGTGCAGAATCACAAGCAAGTGATAGTTCCACCGCACCTTTCCCTATGCAGAATCACAAGCAAGTGATAGTTCCACCGCACCATAGAAGATTGTTGAGCATCAGTCCCCAGTGTGACCCTCACTTCCTTAGTTCAGGTGTGTACAACAAATATTAAACTGTTAGAGCCCACCTATCAAGGACCACAAGTTCCCTGACTGTAAAATAAAACCCATTTATGGAATTGGGGGTAGCCTGCCAACAGGCTTTTTGCCATAGCTATTATGAAAACTGGCAAAGCAGTAGGTTGAAAAATCATCCTTCACCCTAACAGATGAGCCTTCACTCACAAAACAAATGAATTTAGAACACCTTCTTAATCCGACTCACAAAGGCAAAGGCATTGGAATTTTATGGAAAATGCTGACCTCCTAAGAATCTGCTTGTAAATTGAAGTTTCCACTTGAGATATTTGATAAGTCTCTTGTCTCTCCAACAAGAGGTCATACCAAAAGGCAACATATACGATTGTTCACAATGATCATCTACCTTGATTCATGGTTTACTCATGTCAAGAAGTTTATATTTAAAATCAAATCTAACAAACATGTTTCTCTGTTATGAAAGGACTTGCAAATTAGAACCTTTTAATTTCAAAAACTAATTCTAATTTGAATTTCTTTGTAATTTCAAAAATTTGCTTTATTAAAAATAAAAATTTAAAACGTGAGGATTGTGGGGAAGGGTGATTTTAGTAGCTATTCAAGAGGTTGGGTATGAGATCTAACTTCTCTTTCTGCTTCAAGTCCTTTCTCTGTCTTCAAGTCGCTCGAATTTCTCTGAATCAGAATTCATTACTCTGAAGTGAGAAAAGCAGTGATTGCTAATCAGCAATTTTGTCTAGGACAGTCAATGGAATTGACACTGAAGCTGTTTTCTTTCTACCTGGTATATTATGACTTTTGAAAATATACAACATAGTCAAGATAAGTTTATATTTGTTTTTAAATTACTACATATTACTATATACACTTGTGGAGTCACTGTTGACATTTGAACAACACAAGAGAATTGGAAGTGTGAAAGATCATTGAAATACATTCCTGGGATGCAATAACAATATAAACTTGAATATAATCTGATAAATACAAATAAGCATACCTGAGAGCTGCAAATTGTTTTAATAAATTGTATAGATGCTTTAGAAGGCAATATTATCTCTAAGGTTTAAAGTATGGTGTAAAATTGTTGCCCATTACTTCAGAAAGACAATAGGTATATTATCACCATCAGATCACATGCATTTTAAGAAGCAATGTGACAGTCAGTCATTCCAGGTTCCTGAATGTGGATTTTGTCCTAACCACCATCCAGCAGCCTGGATATCAAAGTTGGCATAATCCGAGTTTCAGTTTTAACTTCATGTTTGCAATAATTTACACCACAGTAATGCTATTTTCCAATATGAAGTTATAATCCAGTCATATAAATCAAACATCAGACATGATTCTCTGATTTTTAACCTATTGTAATACTCCGTTTTAAAAATTAGTTTGAGTTTGCTACACAATGGCTTCATTGTACATTCACAGTATGGCACTTAGTAGCTGTACTTAGTAGCTTTGGTCATTGAATATATACTTATATTCTTTAAAATGTTAACCTTCACATGTATCCTAGCTAACTTAGAAAGCAGAGATATTAACAAACCAAATCTTAAAAGAGACTGATTCTGAAAAAAAAAGGTATATTTTCAGAATAGGAGCCCCACAGGTAATCTCAAAAAACCCAAACTCTGATGGTAACTAATCTCATGTTTCATTTTCGAAAGAATGAAATATTGGTTGTGTTCTTACCCATTGCCCACTTGAATAACTTTCCCAAATATGAGATCTTTTAAAATTCCAGCCTGCAGAGTCATTTTTCTCCCCTCACAAAAACACAAAAGCCATAAATCACACCCTATCTTCCTGCTCCTTGATTCCATCCTGGTCCGCATCTTTTGTCTTTAATGAGACTGACCCAACACAACTCCTTCATCTGACGTGCATAATCTTTGCTAATTAGATAACGGTGGGCACTCAAGCCATCATGGTTCAACATCCAAAAAACCTTTTGGATGGGAGGCCAAGCAGACTTTCTCAGGAATCTTGGTTTCCGGAACCAACAGTCCTCTCTCTTCACCATGTCAGTGCAGGAAGGATGCCTTTGGCAGTTTTAATGCATTTATACAAGAAGATCCTTTCAAAGGAAAAGTGTTGGCCCAGGATCAAAGCAAAGCCACAAATAAAGACTCATAGTCTTAAAGTTTCACAACAACCCATGCTTAAGAAATCAAAAAGACTACCATGAGAGAGAGGTATTCATGAAAGCACAGTGTGTTAGAAAGTGGCAGGGGGCAGATAGCTTAGAAAAAACAAAAATACAATCCATGGAGAGGCCCAGAAGGAAGCAGGAAGAACCTCCGGGTGACTCTGTATTCAGGCCAGTTACACAATTCTGAAAAAAGATCATCAACTGCCCTTGCTGACCTGGCACATTTTGCACACTCAGCTGGCAGCATTCAAGGATAAAGGTCCAACTCCTCCATTCAGGGCAAGTGGCCCCTGTTTCTTGCCTCATCTCAGTTTCTCTTAGTCCAAAAGTACTAGGCAGGCAACTTTTGCCCATTGAAGAATGAGGATAAATGAAAGTATTCTCCAAAATGGAAAGCAATTTGAAGTGTAAGGTAGTCCAACTGGCGAAAGCATAAAAAAAAATTTGTATTTTTCAAGACTGGCCCTGGAATTGGGTCTTACCGTTCTCCCTACAATTTCAGAAGTTCCACCCAAGAGGAAGTGCTTCTATGCCTCAGCACTGCATGAACATGACTTTCTCAAACACTGTTAGTTCACACCAGACACTACAGCCAAAAACTAAAAACTTTTAGTTTTTGGAAAATCTGTAGTTGTATGAAATTTTGTAAATTGAATAAAAAATGCTAATTACCCAGTGAATTATATATCAGCCATTTGAACAGATATACCTTGCATTTCCATCCTTTGCAATAGTTAAGTCTGCTCTGATGGGCAACAGCCACTTAAAAGGCACAGAATTCCCTACCATCTGTTCATTTCACAGTTTCTGCCACCTCTCAGGGTGGTACCACCCATGGTGAAGGGATGGCACAAAGAGAGAAAAAATTGGGTTCCCAGTTTGGGGCAAAGCCAAGTGGTTGGCAGCTCTTCATGAGGCTGATTGCAATCATAAGGCTCTAATAGGAAGAGATGAGATGGTAATTCTAAGCAAGAGTCAGAAAAAAAAAACAAAGCCCTAGTTTGTAGCCAAAGAGAAACAAGGTTCTACGCTAATCTGGAGTTTGGGGAGGTCTTCACTTCAATGAACCTACAAAAAATTCGAGATAACTCCCCAAAAGCCAACACTTCAATGAAGTTCAAGCTATACCCACCAAAAGACTGCAATTTTAGAAAAAAAGCCATTTGTGTATGTTTCCAGGAAAATCAGCTCCCTTGGAAAGACCAGTGGCCAACCAGGGCTTGACGAGAGTTTGGACTTAGCTAATGGGTGAAAATGGTAGAGGAGACTTAGGCCTTGACATATAAAGAGGCCTTAAAAGCCTGAAGCATAAAGAAAGGGGTGCCATCTAAAAATGGTGAGAGGAGAATATACATTCAGGACATCAGGAGCAGAGAACAGGATTGAGGCGCTAGGTGGATAAGGAATCGGGCTTCTAACCATGGAACCATATCTTGATATCTGAAAGGAAGGACCCGGTTGCACCCATCTACTCCAACATCCTCCATCTTTTTCCTGTTTTTTATCTGCTAATCTCTTCCTAGTTCATACTGGTATAGCAGATACCTTCTCATTCTCCTTCTCATTTCTTCCTCCTTGTCTCTCCTTTCTTTTCTTTCCTTCCTTTCTCATTTTTCATTATTTAATGTCATAAATATTTTCATATATACTGGGGTCATTGTATATATAAATGAGCCCCCTTTCATTGCAGTTACTTAAGAATAATGAGAATTTTAGGTCACCCATAGTCTCTCTCTGTGTGACCCCCATTACATAATTAATATAATTAATCACCTATGTTTATTAAAATGCCTAAAGGATATTATCCCCATAAGAAGTTTTGGTTGCTCCCTGCTCCACTAGAAACCCTGGGCTGCCATAAATCGAATCCCAAAAAAATCCAAGCACTATTGTGATTTTCTGGATTTTATGTTGCTATGAAAAATTCAAATCGAGGGGGCTAAGACAATATAAAGCAATTTCAGAGAGAATCCTACACATATTTAACACTTCTCTCTTTGCAGCAGTTGCATTCTTTGCAGGGGACATACAACTGATACTTTTTGTTCAGGGTTTATTTGAATAGTTCTATGTCTCTGCAATCTACAGACAGAGCTTAAAAGAGACAAATCAAATTCTATGTCATGGAAAGCTGTCTTACCCACAACATGGTATTAATTTCACTTAATTGAAATGGACAATAGTCATCTTTCAAGATCCTCCCACTGAGACCCTTGTCTTACCTGGAACCAGGAAATGCAGCACTATGTCTTACAGCCTAGAATATAAAACTATCCTCCCTGCTCTGGTTTCTTTAACAGTAACAGTTTTTATATAAACGAGTATCAAAAAGAAAAGAGAACTTCAAAATAGATGGATATTCAATGAGTTTGTCTTTTAATTTTTAAAAAATTTTTGAATTTAAAAAGTTAAAAAAAATTTTTTTAGGTGAAACTGTCACAGCACCTTGACAAAAAAAAAAGTTGATTACAAAAAATCAGCTCTGACTTCCTGATAAACTTCCCTGGGTAGATGAAACACAGATTACCAAGTGCAAAGTGGTCTGCAAAGAGAATCTTAAATCATTACAGTTTTAAAACAAAATTCACATTTCAGGTATAAAAGATCAAACTAGCTATAAGTGAGAGACAACACCCCCCCCCCAGGGAAAACTTGTGTATGATCTACAAATCATTTTTTCAAATATAATTTCAACCTTCAAAATTCTTCAAGTTTCTTAGTCTCCTTCAGTACTCAGATTTAATTAAACCATCCTTCCCTCTTCCACACATCACATATCAGTGTAATTTATACGTATAATTATGTAGCAAGTATGTGGTTTGTATGAGAAAAAAATGAGAGGCGGAGACTGATTGATTGATTTTTGAAAATTAATTCAGGTTTATCCTGTGAACTATCAACTCATGATTTGAAAATAATCCCCTGTAATGCAATGAGAACACAATCCTAATTTCTATATGACAGAATATCACCTTTAAAGAGTAGAAGGAGAGAAAAAGAAAGACTAAAGGGAGAGGGAGAGACTTATCTTTATCTAAACTCACAGAACACATAAATTCATGGTGATTTCCTTTTAAAAGGGGGATTTTTTTTACTTTCTAAAATTTCACCAACGAGTTCCTTTAAGTAACAGTTTCCTTTGAGCATATAACGTTATAAAAATACTTACATTTATAAGAATTCAATTAACAAACAAGTGTTCAGATGAATCACTGTTGCACAGGTCAAGTAAACTTTCACATGGGCATACCTTTAAACCCTGTTATTTAAATGTGATAAAATTGTGAGGCATAATTTTCTCAGAAGGATAGGTCATCTTTGTCACCTGGAGGGAGGGTTTGTAAAGGGTCCTGGTCAGCTAAACATTTATGACTGGGATGGAAAACTGGGGGTGGGGGTGGAGGAGTCAGGAGGAAAGGTATGCAGAATAGAACTCGTAGCTTCCTGTGGCTGGTGAAAAGCAAAGCTCCCCCCGACCAACCCACTTGGGTTTATGTTGACAGTCCACCATCTAATCCCACAGCAAATGGACCAAAGGGCAGGACTGGCAAAGCAACAACCCCACACTTCCTGGTCTACACAACCATGTGTTACTAGTGATCATAGATCATCATAACTGGTGGAAATAGATACAGTGAAACCAATAAGTTCTGTCTTAGACAAATGTCTAAAGTCATGGAGGTAACATAATAATGGAAGGCAAAGCTTTATCTCAATGGAATACAGCTTCATTGATGGATGTTGTTAGACCCTAGTGAGCCAGCAGAGAACCTACTGATTTCATTAATGCTTATAAATTATTCCAAGTAGATAACCAGCGATTTTAACCTATGTGTATGGCCCAAGTTGAATGAAAGATTCAGCTGGGAGCAGGCAAATAATATGAAGAGAAGTTTGTCTAAGACAGAACCTATTTGTTTCACTGTGCCTGCTTCCACCAGTTGTAATGAACTATGATCATCCCTAAGTATTGGGGTAGAGAAAGGATGAGTTGAGGGAATGGTTCACAGGCTGACATTTGCTGTAAATGACATAAGGGTAATTTTCAACAGAAATCATAATAGTGAAACAGTGTATATGTCTCTCAGAACAAAACATGAAAGACACAGAGGCTAAAATAACCAATTCACGATCAAAGAAAAACTACATAGGTCCTAAACCATTCATTCATTCTGTGAGAATCTACTGAGCACCTTCAATAGAGCAAGCCTATTCTTGGTGCTGGGCATGCACAGATAAAGGGAAAAAATAGCACCTACTCTTAAGAAATTGCTGGCTTTGGGGAACAACTATAAGTGAGCAACTAGAATGCTGTACAAAAGCAATGTACCTGGTGCTGTGGGCGTCCAGAGGGAGAGCCTGGATTATTCATCTAACTTTTGGAAGGCCTAAATGCAGTCAGCTAGAATTCATTTCTCAAACATAGCATCTGTTTTTTAAAGTTAAAGCTACTATTCATAAAGTGCACTGTCAGCATGCTCTTTAGTTTGAAACCTTTCCAGAGGGGCAGACATCTTCCTGAGCATCACAGTAACTAACACCGCGTGAAAGAAACCAGTACATTTTTCCTTCAGACTTGAGAGACAGGATTTGTATGCTTACAGATCAGGGACATAAAAGAAGCAACCTGCAGACTCAGTGTACAGGCTGTGATATTTTAAAGTCAATATTCTGTTTTACAACCAGGAATCCGTGAAGAGAGAACAAGCCAAGGAAAAACAAACAATTTTACAGTGATTGAGATTTTACAAGTTCCTAGAGAAGAAAAAAAAATCAGTTTTTAAGAACAAACAAGCTAAAGCTAATTCAAGCATTGAGACAGAAGGAGATTTCTAAAACTATTATTAGCAATAAATGCTAGCGCCTTCCATGAGGGCAAGCAGGGTTTGACCTGGACCATGCATCCCTCCCCCCCGCCCCCCCAAAAATATATATATATACTAGAACATCCAAAGAGTACCTGGGTCTTAAGGTAAATGTTTCAAGTAGTAGAGAAATCATAAAAAAAAAAATTAAACAGTTACATATACCCCATAGAGGCAATATTAGCAATGACAATGTAAGCTCCCTGAGAGGAAGCACTCTGGATCTTTCATGTTTCAATCCCCAGAAGCACTCAAAAATTACTTCTCATTTTGAAACTGCAAAATAAATGCCTGTTGAATTGAACGATGTGGTAAATTCTGTATGTTCTATTCAGACTGGAAAGAGTTAAAACAGAGAAAATAAATTTTCTATCAATATCAATATACATCTCAGAACTTAGAAAGCAATATCTGACAGGACAGTAAACTTAAATTCAAAATTCTGGTAGAGGGTACACAGGTGGTTCGGTGGTAGAATGCTCACCTTTCATGCGGGAGACCTGGGTTCAATTCCCAGACCATGCACCCCCCCCCAAAAAAAAAGAAAAAAAAATCTGGTAGAAGGTATATATTGTCATATCATGTAGCGTGTTGTCATATCAATTCCCAGTGCCTGCCCATGCAAAATAAAATAAAATAAGTAAGGAAACAAGCATATGTGTAGTTTTTTTAAAGACTAGCCCAGACTGGCAAACATTTACTATTCTTGTATTTTTTATTCCAGTATGACACAGGAGTTTCTTAGCTTTGTGGGAGCCATTTCAACAGAGCAACCTGAAAGCAAAGAGGACAAAGACCATGAGCAAAACTAGCTGCATAGATCAGTCTAAGGAAGTTTCCCCAACCAGCAAACATTACCCAAGAAACATTAGGCATGCGGGAGCACCAGATAAACTTTCTGTAAAATGAATTCAAATTTTAAACAATATTATCATGTATTCTCCTTGGTGAAAATTTCTGAGCTGGCTCAAAGCCTGCATCTCTCTGTTTTCTATCTGAGCAAGTAATGAGAATTATTTTGCTTCCCAGGTACAGGGTCTCATCACTCATTGCCCTATCTGTGGCATCACTGCTAGTTCTGCAGTAGCCATTTTCCAGTCTTCCTTGCTTACAGAACTAGAATGTTCTTCAGGTGGCCATGTACCTAGTCCCATGAGATGAGCCATTTTCCATCTAAAATCACTCAGTGTAATCCCATTGCTCTTTGCCAGTGATTGGTCTACATGTGGGCATGTGTCCTACTTCTGAGCAGGAGGACATAAAGGAAGTATCTTTTAATATATCACAGGGAGAAATGCAAAAATATCTTGTCCCCATCCTTCCCTTCCAATTTGTTTGAGGATATGCTGTCTAGAGCTGTGGCACCATCTTGCAACCATGTTCTAATAGGCCTGTGGAGAAACAACAATGTACCATGGTTGGCAATACGGACAGATGATAAGGGCCTGGGTCCCTGATGATGTCACTGAGTCACTGATGGTCTATCTCCACACATCTTATAAGTTAATAATAAAAGCCCTCATGGTTTTACAGCCATTGTAAGTAGGGTTGTCTGACAAATGGCCCCCAAAACATCCAAACCAACACACCATCTGCAATAATTCTTAGCTGCTCAGACAAGGATGTATTTAAATTTAACTTGCCCTGCTTTTCCCTCTACTCTCTCTAATCATATCACCTTTCCTATTAATTTAGTCATGACCCATAATTCAACCATGTGTTTACTAATATTCTCAATTTCTTACCTACTTGTCCCTCTGCTGCATTTGCCCAGCAAAATCTCATCCTAGATGGACCAATCATCAGCATTTCCCATCTATATCTTGGCCCCTAAATCATGAATCAGCAGATTAATGTAGTCACAAATTCAAGGTCATGTGAGTTCTCAGTTGGGTTCAAGGAATACTCTACAACCCTTCTCTCTGTTCCTATTAGTCCTTCTCCCAACAGCTTTTTCAAGCCTTCACCAATTCATCCTCCCCTTGCAATGTACACCTTACTTTCTGCTTTACAGGACTCCCTCAGTTTCTCAGCAGGTACTCAGCATCATCTACATCCACTCTCACCATCTTCTTTATTGATTGTAGCTGTTAGCATTACTCACCAAAAATATCCACTTCTTCTAGCACTTATTGGTATTGTACTACCTGGCCCCCTTAGTACTTGGATAGTAGTTGACTAGTTCTTACAAATTATTTATAAGGGGAAATGGCATGTATTGCTTTTGGGGCCAGAGCATTTAATTGCCAACGGGAGACCCTCCAAAACTCTGGCATGGAAAGCAGCAATTTTTGAACTCCATCAGGTTGATGATAAGAATGAGCAAAACAGAGGTGGACCATTGAGCATGAGTGAAAATTAAATCTGTTTTAAAGCACTGAAAATCTGATGTTGTTACTGCAGCATAATCTAGACTTTTCTGACTGATACATCTTTCCTCCTATAGCAGCAAAAAATGGTGTCCCTCCTGCTCTCTTGATGTAACTTTCCACTTGAACTCCATCTTCATAGAACTTACTCCATCAGTCATCCTCTCTGCATCTTCAACCTTGCCTTCTCCCATTCAGAAAAGAAATTGCTCTGTTTACTGGGCTGCTTAAGCAAATAACAATGCAATGGTTCCACTTAAACAATGGGATTTATGTGCTTATAGTTTTGAGGCTAAAAGAAAAGTCTAAATCAAGGCATCATTAAGGCAATGCTTTCTGCCTTAAGACTGTAGCATTCTGGGGCTGGCTACCAGGGATACTGAGCTCCTTAGCTTGTCACTTGGCAAGGCACATGGTGGCACCTCCTAGTCTCTCTTTTCCCTTCTGGGTTTCAGCTTCTTGCCTCCCATGACTTTCTTTCTCTCTCTCTCTCTCTCTCTCTCTCTCTCTCTCTCTGTCTGAATGTTATTCCACTTATAAAGGACTCCAGTAACAGGATTAAGTTTCTTCCTGATTGAGGGGGCCAAGATGGCAGCTTGATAAGGTGTGCGCATTTTAGTTCATCCTCCAGAACAACTACTAAGTGACCAGAAACAGTACAGAACACCTCCCGGAGCCACGGCAGAGACCAAACACACAGCGTACCCCAGTCTGGACCAGCTGGACCGGCTGCGAGTCTCCGCAGTGGTGAGTTTCCCAAGCAGCGTGCGCTTTCTCAAGCCGCGGCGGCCGGTGTCCCTCCCCCACAGGCGGCTTACCGGACCCGGCTGCGAGCCTCGGAAAAGCAAGTTCCCCAAGCCGCGGCAGCTGGTGACCGGCGCCCCTCCCCCACAGGCAGCTTCCCAGAGGGAAAGGAAAGAGTCTCCAACAGTAGCAGGGACTGAGTCCAACCAAACACCGGTGGTGGCATTGATGGACAAATTCTGACTACTAGGAGTGGGCCCCCAGCGCAGGCGAAACTGGTGTCGGGGCAGAGGTCGCCTGTTGGGCTGACTGAAAGAGAGGAAAGGGGATGAAATGGAGCCTTCTGCAGCTGTTTCTGTGGAGGCTTGGCTGCCTCTGGACTCAGTGCTGGGATTGCACAGGCTGCAACTGCCCGAAACGCAGAAGCAGGCTGCTTTCAGGGCTGTCTGCCACCTGGGCCTTCCCCACGGGAGGGGTGAGGTGCAACTCAGGTGGAGTCCCTCTCTCAAGGAATTCAGATCCCAGGGCTTCACAATTTGAAGCCATTAAAACCAGCCTACAACCTTTCTTCTGTCTCCACCATGCACACAGCAGGGAGAGCCTTCCAAAGTTAAAGGAGCCACAACATATTTTGCTGGTGGGACCCGCAGACAAACAAGCGCCACATACTGGGCAGGATAAGAAAAACAGAGCCCAGAGAATTCACAGGAAAGTCTTTCAACCTGCTGGGTCTCATACTCAGGGAAAACTAACGCAGGTAATTCCTTCCCCCCAAAGGAGGCCAGCTTAGTCTGGGAAAACCCATCTGGAGTCTGTAATACCTATGGAGACTCTCCTAAGGGTAGGGAGGGAAAAGGCACCTTACAAGCAGGACAAGAAATAAGAAAATAAGAACTGAAAATTTACCCTCCGTTAAACAAAACTTAAGCTAGAGGCCCAGAAAAAGCTGAACTGAGGTCAATGAACAGATAAACAACAAACTCATTTAGCAAGAAAACCCTAGGTAAGATAAGTGAAAGCAATCTCCAGAATAAACTAATTAAGGTAATTAAATTTCCAGATACCAGCAAAAAATAACAAATCAAACCAGGAAAATTGAAGATAGCCCAATCAAAGGAACAAACCAATAGTTCAAATGAGATACAGGAGCTGAGACAACTAATTCTGAATATACGAACAGAAATGGAAAACCTCTTCAAAAACCAAATCAATAAATTTAGGGAGGACATGAAGAAGGCAAGGAATGAACAAAAAGAATAAATGGAAAGTCTGAAAAAACAAATCACAGAACTTATGGGAATGAAAGATACAGTAGAAGAGATGAAAAAAACAATGGAAACCTACAATGGTAGATTTCAAGAGACAGAGGTTAGAATTAGTGAACTGGAGGATGGAACATCTGAATTCCAAAAAGAAACAGAAACTATAGGGAAAAGAATGGAAAAATTTGAACAGGGGCTCAGGGAATTGAATGATAATATGAAGCGCACAAATATACATATTGTGGGTGTCCCAGAAGGAGAAGAGAAGGGAAAAGGAGGAGAAAAACTAATGAAAGAAATTATCACTGAAAATTTCCCAATTCTTATGAAAGACCTAAAATTACAGATCCAAGAAGTACAGCGCACCCCAAAGAGAATAGATCCAAATAGGCATGCTCCACGACACTTACTAGTTAGAATGTCAGAGGTCAAAGAGAAAGAGAGGATCTTGAAAGCAGTAAGAGAAAAACAATCCATCACATACAGGGGAAACCCAATAAGACTATGTGTAGATTTCTCAGCAGAAACCATGGAAGCAAGAAGACAATGGGATGATATATTTAAACTACTAAAAGAGAAAAACTGCCAACCAAGAATTCTATATCCAGCAAAATTATCCTTCAAAAATGAGGGAGAAATTAAAACATTTTCACACAAAAAGTCACTGAGAGAATTTGTGACCAAGAGACCAGGTCTGCAAGAAATACTAAAGGGAGCACTAGAGTCAGATACGAAAAGACAGAACAGAGAGGTGTGGAGAAGAGTGTAGAAAGAAGGAAAATTAGATATGATATATAATACAAAAGGTAAAATGGTAGAGGAAAGTATTATCCAAACAGTAATAACACGAAATGTTAATGGACTGAATTCCCGATCAAAAGACATAGACTGGCAGAATGGATTAAAAAACAGGATCCTTCTATATGCTGTCTACAGGAAACACATCTTAGACCCAAGATAAACATAGGCTGAAATTGAAAGGTTGGGAAAAGATATTTCATGCAAATAACAACCAGAAAAGAGCAGGAGTAGCTATACTAATATCCAACAAACTAGACTTCTTTGTAAAACAGTTAAAAGAGACAAAGAAGGATACTATCTACTAATAAAAGGAACAATTCAACATGAAGACATAACAATCATAAATATTTATGCACCGAACCAGAATGCCCCAAAATACATGAGGAATACATGGCAAATACTGAAAAGGGAAATAGACACATCTACCATAATAGTTGGAGACTTCAATTCCCCACTCTCATCAATGAACAGAACATCTAGACAGAGGATCAATACAATAATAATCATTACAATAAATGAGATAGACTTAACAGACATTTATAGGACATTACATCCCACAACAGCAGGATACACCTTTTTCTCAAGTGCTCATGGATCATTCTCAAAGATAGACCATATACTGGGTCACAAAGCAAGTCTCAACAAATTTAAAAAGATTGAAATCATACAAAACACTTTCTCAGAACACAAAGTCTTGAAGTTGGAAATCAATAACAGGCAGAGTGCCAGAAAATTCATAAATACGTGGAGGCTCAACAACACACTCTTAAACAACAAGTGGGTCAAGGAAGAAATTACAAGAGAAATTAGTAAATATCTTGAGGCAAATGAAAATGAAAACACAACATATCAAAACCTATGGGACGCAGCAAAGGCAGTGCTAAGAGGGAAATTTATTGCCCTACATGCCTATATCAAAAAAGAATAAAGGGCAAAAATTCAGGAATTAACTGTCCACTTGGAAGAACTGGAAAAAGAACAGGAAACTAACCCCAAAGCAAGCAAAAGGAAAGAAATAACAAAGATTAGAGCAGAAATAAATGAAATTGAAAACATGAGAACAATAGAGAAAATCAATGAGACCAGAAGTTGGTTCTATGAGAAAATCAACAAGATTGATGGGCCCTTAGCAAGATTGACAAAAACAAGAAGAGAGAGGATGCAAATAAATAAGATCAGAAATGGAAGAGGGGACATAACCACTGACCTCACAGAAATAAAGGAGGTAATAACAGGATACTATGAACAACTTTATGCTAATAAATACAACAATGTAGATGAAATGGACAAGATCCTAGAAAGGCATGAACAACCAACTTTGACTCAAGAAGAAATAGATGACCTCAACAAACCAATTACAAGTAAAGAAATTGAATCAATCATTCAAAAGCTTCCCAAAAAGAAAAGTCCAGGACCAGACGGCTTCACATGTCAATTCTACCAAACATTCCAGAAAGAATTAGTACCAACTCTCCTCAAACTCTTCAAAAAAGTTGAAGTGGGGGGAAAGCTACCTAATTCATTCTATGAAGCCAACATCACCCTCATACCAAAACCAGGCAAAGATATTACAAAAAAAGAAAACTACAGACCAATCTGTCTAATGAATATAGATGCAAAAATCCTAAGCCAAAATTCTAGCAAACTGAATCCAGCAACACATCAAAAGAATTATACATCATGACCAAGTAGGATTCATCCCAGGTATGCAAGGATGGTTCAACATAAGAAAATCAATTAATGTAATACACCATATCAACAAATCAAAGCAGAAAAATCACATGATCATCTCAATTGATGCAGAGAAGGCATTCGACAAGATTCAACATCCTTTCCTGTTGAAAACACTTCAAAAGATAGGAATACAAGGGAACTTCCTTAAAATGATAGAGGGAATATATGAAAAACCCACAGCTAATATCATCCTCAATGGGGAAAAATTGAAAACTTTCCCCCTAAGATCAGGAACAAGACAAGGATGTCCACTATCACCACTATTATTCAACATTGTGTTGGAGGTTCTAGCCAGAGCAATTAGACAAGAAAAAGAAATACAAGGCATCAAAATTGGAAAGGAAGAAGTAAAACTACCACTGTTTGCAGATGATATGATACTATACATTGAAACCCTGAAAAATCCACAGCAAAACTACTAGAGCTAATAAACGAGTACAGCTAAGTGGCAGGTTACAAGTTCAACATTCAAAAATCTGTAGTGTTTCTATACACTAGCAATGAACAAGCTGAGGGGGAAATCAAGAAACGAATTCCATTTACAATTGCAACTAAAAGAATAAAATACTTAGGAATAAATTTAACTAAAGAGACAAAAGACCTATACAAAGAAAACTACAAAAAACTGTTAAAAGAAATCACAGAAGACCTAAATAGATGGAAGGGCATACCATGTTCATGGATTGGAAGACTAAACATAGTTAAGATGTCAATTCTACCTAAATTGATTTACAGATTCAACACAATACCAATCAAAATCCCAACAACTTATTTTTCAGAAATAGAAAAACCAATAAGCAAATTTATCTGGAAGGGCAGGGTGCCCCGAATTGCTAAAAGTATCTTGAGGAGAAAAAACGAAGCTGGAGGTCTCACGCTGCCTGACTTTAAGGCATATTATGAAGCCACAGTGGTCAAAACAGCATGGTACTGGCATAAAGACAGATATATCGACCAATGGAATCGAATAGAGTGCTCAGATATAGACCCTCTCATCTATGGACATTTGATCTTTGATAAGGCAGTCAAGCCAACTCACCTGGGACAGAACAGTCTCTTCAATAAATGGTGCCTAGAGAACTGGATATCCATATGCAAAAGAATGAAAGAGGACCCGTATCTCTCACCCTATACAAAAGTTAACTCAAAATGGATCAAAGATCTAAACATTAGGTCTAAGACCATAAAACAGTTAGAGGAAAAAATAGGGAGATATCTCATGAAGCTTATAACTGGAGGCGGTTTTATGGACCTTACACCTAAAGCAAGAGCACTGAAGAAAGAAAGAAAGAAATGGGAGCTCCTCAAAATTAAACACTTTTGTACATCAAATAACTTCATCAAGAAAGTAGAAAGACAGCCTACACAATAGGAAACAATATTTGGAAATGACATATCAGATAAAGGTCTAGTATCCAGAATTTATAAAGAGACTGTTCAACTCAACAACAAAAAGACAACCAATCCAATTACAAAATGGGAAAAAGACTTGAACAGACACTTCTCAGAAGAGGAAATACAAATGGCCAAAAGGCACATGAAAAGATGCTCAATGTCCCTGGCCATTAGAGAAATGCAAATCAAAACCACAATGAGATATCATCTCACACCCACCAGAATGGCCATTATCAACAAAACAGAAAATGACAAGTGCTGGAGAGGATGTGGAGAAAGAGGCACACTTATCCACTGTTGGTGGGAATGTCAAATGGTGCGACCACTGTGGAAGGCAGTTTGGCGGTTCCTCAAAAAACTGAATATAGAATTGCCATACGACCCAGCAATACCATTGCTAGGTATCTACTCAGAGGACTTAAGGGCAAAGACACAAATGGACATTTGCACACCAATGTTTATAGCAGCGTTATTTACAATTGCAAAGAGATGGAAACAGCCAAAATGTCCATCAACAGACGAGTGGCTAAACAAACTGTGGTATATACATACGATGGAATATTATGCAGCTTTAAGACAAAATAAACTTATGAAGCATGTAATAACATGGATGGACCTAGAGAACATTATGCTGAGTGAGTCTAGCCAAAAACTAAAGGACAAATACTGTATGGTCCCACTGATATGAACCGACATTAGTAAATAAACTTGGAATATGTCATTGGTAACAGAGACCATCAGGAGATAGAAATAGGGTAAGATAATAGGTAATTGGAGCTGAAGGGATACAGACTGTGCAACAGGACTGGATACAAAAACTCAGAAATGGACAGCACAATACCACCTAATTGTAATGTAATTATGTTAAAACATTGAATGAAGCTGCATGTGAGATATAATGTTTTTTTGTTTTTTTTCTTCTCTCTATTATCATTTTATTTCTTTTTCTGTTGTCTTTTTACTTCTTTTTATAAATCGATGCAAATGTACTAAGAAATGATGAATATGCAACTATGTGATGATGTTAAGAATTACTGATTGTATATGTAGAATGGAATGATTTCTAAATGTTTTGTTAGTTAATCTTTTTTAATTAATAAAAAAAAAAGATTCTTCCTGATTGAGATGGCTCACACCTTAACTGAAGTAGCCTCATCAGAAGATCCTACTTACAACGGGTTCACACTCAGAGAAATGGATTAAATTTAAGAACATGTTTTTCTGGGAAATATATACCTTCGAAGCATCATATACCTATTTTTCCTTCTTTTCTAAAGGTTCTTTTTCAAGCTCATATACTTTACTTTCCATCTTTATCTCTTTTCCTTTTATGCCTAGTCCCACAGCCCCACCTGAAAAAAATAGCGCCTATACATACTGCATTCACTTGCATACCTTCCATTCACTCCCCATCTATTATAATTTTATTGTCACTCCATACCATTTTACTGAAAGCTTTCACTACACTTTATTGGCTAAACTGAATAGGCCCTGTACTGGACATGCTGTACATTTCATTGAACTTCTAGCTAAAAGTGGACAACCCATACTCCTTCTGTGTGAACTTGCTGTGCTATGGCCTTTGGGTTCTGTTAAGTAAACCTTACTGTCTTCTGTATCATGTGACTACCCTAAAGAAACTCCACAACCTAACCACAACTGATTAACCAGGAGAAGACACCTGACTTACAGGCAGCCCAGCAAAATCCCATCCATAGTTTTGACCATAATTTTGTGATTTGTGTGTATAGGCTCCACAAAAGTGAACTAAGATCAAAGGAAAGCTAGCAGTTAGTGAGAAGACAATGGACCAAGGAGGGCACAGAAAAGTTGGAACTGGGTAGCCATATACAATATAAACACAGAGAATGGTGGCTGGGAATAAATGAGGAAGCAGCTGTTCAAAGATGGCCCTTGAGAAAAGGTGGAAAGCCTTAGTTCCTGGTGGTTTTCCAGATCCCAGTGGCCAGTCTTTTTTGAGATTCTGTTGTATTTTTGGTTTCCATGGGTTTACATGAAATTCCATAAACTCTCTCCTCAAAATAACCCCATTTACCAAAGTCTGAGTAGATTTCTTCCTACCAAAAGCCACTTTTCAATCCTTATTTTATTTGATCTCCTCCTAATATTTTATTACTAACCATTCCTACCTTGTTTCTCTGACAGGCAGCTCCTCTACTCTGTCTCCTACCTCTTGTTCCTTCTCAGTCACTTTTGAGGGCTTCTCTTTCTCCACCAGTCTCTTAAACATTAACAGTACCTGGGGTTTCTGTGTTGGTCTTGGCCCACTCTCCTCAGGAGACCGCACCCATCCCATGTTCTCAACTCCACTACAACTGAAAACTCTCAGGACTGTTTTTATTCTGACCAACTAACATGCCTTTCATGAAAAATACATCTGATTTATTAAAATAATCACTCTACATTAAAATGTTAAATATCATATTAAATGTCATGTTAAAACAATGACTCTACATTTTTAATTTCTAAAGGTAGTTTGTAACACTGTAGTAAATGCCCGGGCCCCAGTTCTCAACAGTATAGTACATTAATGTATAATGACAACTCTTCCCCCAAACATCTGATAAAGACACATGTGCTGGTTTGAAAGGATGTATGTGCCCTAGAAAAGCCATGTTTCAATTCTAATCCCATTTTGTAAAGGCAGCCGTTTCTTCTAATCCCTGTTCAGTACTGTATGTTTGAAACTGTAATTAGATCATCTCCCTGGAGATGTGACTCAATCAAGAGTGGTTGTTAAGCTGGATTAGGGGAGATGTGTCTCCACCCATCTGGGTGGGTCTTGATGGGTTTACTAGAGTCCTATAAAAGAGGAAACATTTTGGAGAATGAAAGAGATTCAGAGAGAGAGCAGAGAATGCTGCAGCACCATGAAGCAGAAAGTCCACCAGCCAGAGAGACCTTTGGAGATGAAGAAGAAAAACACCTCCCGGGGAGCTTCATGAAATAGGAAGCCAGGAGAAAAAGCTAGCAGACGATGCCATGTTTGCCATGTGCCCTTCCAGCTGAGAGAGAAGCTCTGACTGTGTTCGCCATGTGCCTTCTCCCTTGAGAGAGAAACCCTGAACTTTATCGGCCTTTTTGAACCAAGGTATCTTTCCCTGGATGCCTTAGATTGGACATTTCTGTAGCCTTGTTTTAATTGGGACATTTTCTCAGCCTTAGAACTGTAAACTAGCAACTTATCAAATTCCCCTTTTAAAAAGCCATTCTGTTCCTGGCATATTGCATTCCGGCAGCTAGCAAACTAGAACAACACATTAATAGTAAGCTTCAGAGCAAAAAATAAAATAAAACTTGGCTGAATCTTCTGTTTAAATATGCCTAATGAGTTTTGTTTGATTATACACAGGGATCTTGAAATTTCAATCTTTATAAAGAAAAGTTTATAAATCAGAGTGATTATTGAAGTAAGCTATGAGTTGGGAGAAAAGTGTATATATATATATATATATATATATATATACACACACACACACACACACATAAGATAAATATGGCAAGAAGGGGATCAGAAATGAGTTAGTATCATAGTACTATAAAGAAATTGAAGATTATATTTTCTGCTGCATTTATGCAATGTAGAATCCAAGAAGCAGAGAAACCATGAGTTGCCCAAAATAACACTCTTGTTTGTGCAGAACTGGAGAGTCATCACTGTCACCTGATTCCTTTCCCAGCAGTCTTCCCCAACACATCATGATTTGTCAACTTCTCCCAAACATATCAAAAGAAAAATGGCAAGAAGACCTTCTAGGGTTGAAAAAACCTAGTCAGGAGGACATTTATCATCTCAGCAGAATCACCTCCTATTACATAACACTTTCCCTCCTGTTATGCTCCTGCGTGTGGGAAACTGGGAGCAGATGTTCTGAGAACAGAGGTGTGAGAGAGGCAAAGTAACACCTTCTCGTTGGTGAGCTTGGAAGGACTCAAACTGCTCTCTCTAGAGTAGTGAAGACAGCTGCTGAGATATAGCAAAGCTTTGATCCAAGATTATGAAGTCCCAGAGTCATAAAATCACCCAGGAATAGGGTGAGCTTTAAATCACATTCAATAATCTAAGTTTGGTGGAATATATTAAAATTAGAAAATGTGGTGACAGATGAAAGTTTAATGGAAAGTGTGCCAATTTATTTCATTAGAAAATTTCTCTGAAGGAATCTATTTACACATAGTGTGGCTATTTTTCCTAAAGTTTCCAATGTTCAACTCTTTTTTATAAAGATGTATATGTGAATGTGGACATATGTGTGTGAGTTCACAAATATCTGTGTGTACATTTGTGCATCTTTACATTCACTTAGATGAGAAAAACTGCTGGAGCTTGAACAGAGAAACTCAAATGAACCTCAAGAAAAATTTAAATCCTGTGGTTCAAACATCAGGCATCTGCCACTTAGTGACAGCATTTCCAAATTGTAAATTCAGCTTTTGGATGGGTAAAATGAATCCTTTTAAAGTGTATGAAACTTTTTAATGTTATGGAACATTATTTATATATGAAAACAAAGCTACAAGAAAATAACATGTGAGTTCTAATAGAATTTTTCGTATAATAATGCCAAGAGAAAATTCTGATTACTCGGTGGAGGACAAAATCACGGAAAGATGAGGGAGCCATTGAATGCAACTTAATTGAATGGCAATGTTGAATCTGAAACTCCAGAAACATTTTGACTGCCTGCTCTGTGCAGTAGTCTATGTCAGGCTATTTATATCCTGAGATATCCACATGATGGATAAAGTTAATATCTCTCTTTTTTCCTGTAGTCAAAAAAAGTGTGGCATATGCTTCAGCAGCTAATTTATCAACCTTCAGGGATGGATTAAAATACCCTTTTACTGCAGGGTTCAAGGTCAGCCTACAGACTCTCTCCTATGTAGTCTTTGCTAGCCCTAAGATTCAACTCTCAGTTCCAGGTCAAAACTCCTCCCTGAGTCACCTCATCTCAGGTCCAAGACAATGAACACACTCCTTGACCTGACCTGGTCAGCTCTGGACATATTAAATAACCCTTTTCCAGACTTACTCTTCTATCTTCCATTTTCCAAGATGATCAGTGTTCTACTTTGCTAGCTGCCAGAATGTAACACAACAGAGATGAATTGGCTTTTAATAAAAGGGGATTTATTTCATTAGTTCTTCAGAGGAAATGCAGCTAACTTTCATTAGAGGTTCTTGCTTATGTGGGAAGGCACAAGGTGGTCTCTGCTGTCCTTTTCTCCAGCTCTCTGGGTTCCAACAACTTCCCCCAGGGTGATTTCTCTCTGCATCTCCAAAGGCCTGGGCTGAGCTGCAAGTGCTGAGATGAGGTATGCTGAGTTGCTTGGGCTGTGCCATGTTGAGCTCTCTCATTTAAGCACAAGCCAATTAAATCAAACATCATTCCTTGCAGCAGGCATGCCTCCTAGCCGACTGCAGATGTAATCAGCAACAGATGAGGTTCACCTACCATTGGCTCGTGTCCACAGCAACAGAACTAGGCACCATCACCTGGTCAAATTGACACCTGAACCTAACTACCATATGTCCACCCCTTGTCAACTTGGCAACTATATGCATCACCTTAAACGATATTAAGGTACAAAAATTATCTTCTAGCTATGGAACTATGAATCTCAAAACAAGTTATCTGGTGCCAGTATGCAAAGGAGGACAGTCACAGGATACATCTTTTCATTTCCATAGGGAGAAATTGGAAAGAACACAAGAGTCACAAGACCCAAACAGTTCTGAAAACCTGCAGGGCAACCTCCATTGAATTTCAAAGTCTGAAAGTCATTTATCCTTTGGCTTTAGAAAGTAGCAGTCCCACCCTTGCCAAAGGCCTATGCAGTGGCCCACCTCTTTCCAAATCAACCTTGGGGGACATTGAGGAGTCCCACCCTTGCCAAAGGCCTATGCAGTGGCCCACCTCTTTCCAAATCAACCTTGGGGGACATTGAGGAGACCACCTTCTTCTCTGCTCCACCCTCTCCAAGCATTGGGGACACATCTGGGCTCTCTGCCATTTCCAGAGCACATGCTCAACCCCTTCTGGGGGTGGCAGCCAGGCTCTCCCCAGTCCCCCAAAGACCATGCTGTACCTTCTCAAAGGCCTGAGGCGGCAGGACTCTTCCACTGTAACGAGGTGGGAGACCCATCCTCACCTTCAGGTAAACTCACCCTCTCTATGTATATGGGTGGGTCCATGCTCCTGACTGAGGTTTCTTGGTTTCAGACCAGAGCTTCCATGGCTCTCACTCTGAAAACTCCAATTTGCCCCTTTTGTGTCCCTCTTTGTCCACATTGGTAGTGGTTCTATTTACACCAACAGTCTCATCCAGCACTCCATGACTTCTCCATCATTCTCTTCACAGTTCCTCCAAAATCTTCCCCTTATCCATCAAAAAACTGTCCAGTATGACTGGTATTTGCAAACTGCAACAGCATCCAACTTTTCCAGTACCAAATCTGTTGTAGTTTGCTAGCTGCCAGAATGCAACACACCAGAGACGAATTGGCTTTTAATAAAAGGGGATTTATTTCATTAGTTCTTCAGAGGAAAGGCAGCTAACCTTCAACTGAGGTTCTTTCTTATGTGGGAAGGCACAGTGTAATCTCTGCTGGCCTTCTCTCCAGGCCTCTGGGTTCCAACAACCTTCCCCAGGGTGATTTCTTTCTGCATCTCCAAAGGCCTGGGCTGAGATGAGGTATGATGAGCTCCTTGGGCTGTGCCATGTTGAGCTCTCTCATTTAAGCAACAGCCAATTGAATCAAACATCATTCCTTTCAGCAGGCATGCCTCCTAGCTGAATGCAGATGTAATCAGCAACAGGTGAGGTTCACATACCATTGGCTCATGTCCACAGCAATAGAACTAGGCACCGTCACCTGGCCGGGTTGCAACCTGAACCTAACTACCACAATCAGCAACTGTAAGCCTTGCCCTATACCCTCACATATTGTAATGCTTATTTACATTTTATCTTTTCTTATAGCATCTAATTTCTATTCCTCAGGCCCCTCCCCTAAGAGGCACCTGCTGAGACCAACACTCCAAATGCAGCAGGTCCAATGTCATCAAGAGCTTGCCAAGCAAGCACTATTTTGAACAGATATTGACCTGTACTAAAACCAGTACACACTATAACCATTCAGTGTATCAGGTGAAAGTGTTCTCAATTCACACACATTTCAGAAAGCTTGCTATAATAGGGCAACTTTCAAAGGCTTACAGAAATTAATCCCTTTTCCTGTAGATTGTCACTGACTCCCAAGTTCACCATAATCCTTAGCCTCACAAAAGTAATTCTTTCATTCATTTGTTGTATTTTTAATATGGTTATCTCTTTTCAATGGACCGCTCTGTTTACAAGCTGCAAAATGCTTGAGATCAGACGTCTGCTCCTTAAATCTGCTACTTTTGGCAGAGTTTTCAATAACACCTAAGGGTACTGTTCTGGACAATTTCAAGAATTCTCCATGCAAACTTAAGAAGGACAATTCTCTTAAAATGCACTCTCTCATTTGATACATTTTCACTACACAGACAGCTTCCCTTCTCCATAGGTTGAATGCCAGGCAGGAAAAAAATGCATGTTGTGTCTCTTCAGTCTGAAACTCCCACTAAATCACCTTAGAGCATACCATATTTAGTAATGTATTGTGTTTATTGTCTGTCAATAAGCTAGAAGGTGGTGAGCAGAGATTTGGGTTTACTTATTGATAAATCCCAAGGGCCTATACAGTGCCTGACACAAAATATAGCTCAATAAATATTTGTCAAATTGATTAATTAATGAATATCCTGCTATAAAAGTTTATCCTAAATTCTTTGGCACTTGTCATATTGAAACAAGATATACATTTTGAATTGTGCAGAGAGTAAAAGGAGAGTGTGAGCATTCCATCCTACACTAATGGTATGAACGCTCCATGGGGGGCAATAAATAGAACATTTCTTTGTGCTTCTGAATTGAATCAAATATGTTTCAATACCCCCACAGAAGAAACTTTTTAGAAAACCAATACAAGTCACATTTTTTTTTTGTTACCTCCCCTTCCATTCTTTCAAACAATAAATCTAGATCTATGGGGTCACAAAATGGAATGAAAACTGGTACTCCATTTTGGATACGTGATGCTCTCAGTCTGTGTGAAGGAAATTACTCCACTCACAGTTCCTCTCCCTCCATACCAAGCTCAGCCATGGGGACCCTCCCGAAGCTTCCAAGAAAATATGACCTAGTGCACAAATACATGGGCACCCACATGGCCACCCCCATGTAAGATTCCCATTTCCCCAAAGGCTTTTCATCCCACTAAGATCAGACTCCACCACTAACTGAAACTGTAAACCCTATTATTCCTACCCCAGCTCTCAGGTGTCCATCCAATCTCCCAGAACTCCTTTCATTTGCCCTTAAGTGCTCGCCCTTCCCACCTCCAAAACAAAAACAGTAATTCACACCTGATGGTTCAGTCTGACAAGCTGCTATGACAGATACCACATAGTGGTTTGCTTCCACAACAGGAAATTATTGGCTCATGTTTCTTGAGGCTAGGCAAAGTCCAAAATTGAGGTGTCAGCGAGGTGATACTTTCTTCCCAAGGGCTATAATATTTTGATGCTGGCTACTAGTAATCCTTGGGGTTTCTTGGCTTGTGTCCCTGCCTCATGTCACATGACAATGTCCTCTCCTTTCTCTTCCAGGTTCCATTAACTTCCAGCTTTGGGCTCCTCCCCTTAGCTTTATCCTACTATGTCAGAACTTCTTCAGCTTATAAAGGTTTAATACCCAACCTCATTCACAATGGGTTGGTGAAGCCAACCCAATACTCGTTCATTTACAATGGAATGTAAAATGGTGCAGCTGCTATGGAAAGTTAAGCGCAGAACTACCATATGACCCAGCAATCCTGCTTCTAAGTTTATATCCAAAAGAATGGAAAGAAGGAATTCAAACAGACATTTACATAACAATATTTATAGGGGAATAATTCGCAATTGACAAAAAGTGGAAGCAACCCAAGTTTCCATCAACCAATGAATGGCTTAACAAATTGTGGTATGAACTATACAATGTCATATTATTCAGCCATTAATAGGAATGAAGCTCTGATACATGTGATAACATGGATGAACCTCAAAGACACCATGTTAAGTGAAATATACCAGACACAAAAGGATAACTATTGTATGATTTCACGTATATGAAATAATTAGAATAAACAAATTCAGAGAGTGAAACTAGAATACAGGTTATAGGGGTTGGGGCTGGGGTGGAAACTGGGGACTTAATATTTAATTTGTACAAAGTTTCCATGTGGGGTGATGGAAAAGTTTTGATAATGGATGGTGGTGATGGTGGCACAATATTGTGAACGAATTTAACATCACTGAATGGTAAGTTTGAAAGTGGTAAAAATGAGAAAATTTAGATTGTATATATGTTGTCAGAATAAAAACAGAAAGAAAACAGAACTGCACAAAGGCAAACCCTAATATATATGGACTATAGGTAATAGTATAATTGGAATAATATTGTTTCATCAATTGTAACAAAGTTATCACATCAATGTAAATTAATATGTTCATATAAATTAAATTAAATTAAAATGTTAATAGGGAAATCTAGGGGTGGGGGATGGGAAGTAGTCTATGGCAATTCTTTACTTTCTGCATGATTTTTGGTAAACCTATAACTGCTCTAACTATTTTAAAAAATGAAAAAAAAAACATCTTCAAGAGATCCTGTCTACAATGGGGTTCACACCCATAGGAATGTGAATTAAGCACATGTCTAACTTGGGGCACTATTTCAATCTACCACACCTGACTTATTTCTCATAATGGTATTTGATGACTTGTTCCTATGGATTGCCATACCCCAGGCCCTCGAAACACAGAAAAATCCTGTTTACCTTTCTCAGGGAACAAATTCCATTCAGGCCTTAGAGCACTCCTGATGACAGAAGAGTGGGGGCCGTCAGTTAGGATTGGGCTCAACTTCTTGTAACACAACCCCCAAACTGCAACAGCCTAAACAAGAAAAGCTTTTATTTTATCTTCCTTAAAAGAAGTCCTGAGCTAGGGTGGGCCACAGTGGCTCAGTGGCACAGTTCTTGTCTGCCATGCCAGAGACCCAGGTTCAATTCCCGGTGCCTGCCCATGTAAAAGAAAAAAACAAAGAAAGAATCCTGAAATAGCTCTCAAAGTGTAATGGGAGCTTCTCTCTTAATGCTCCACCAACCTTAGCATATCACTTCAAGACTCAAGAAAATTGCTCATGCACTTATCATATGCTATAGGGTATAGGGTACATGCCAGCTATCTTTTAAGATTCTTCAGAGCTGCCATAATCTTTCATTGCATTTCTTTGGCCTAGATATAGTGACACAGACAGACTAGTTATGAAGGAAGCTCAAAAATGTAGTCTTTACCCTGATGGCCACATTGGATATTTAGATAGGCAACTAGTAGTTTATGCCACAGAGAGTGAACATTCATTTTATTCTTTCATGATGAATTGGCAGTAGTGAAAAAGAAAGCTCAGGGTATTTTCTCAATAAGTCAAGCTACTTAAAATGTTAATAAATAATTATTTTATTCTTTCAAATTTAAGACCCTCCTCAAGTCTCATCTGTCACATGCCCCATTTTGGATCAATATGAAGGAAAGAGACAAAGTCATTTGTCAGTAGGGTCTTCTCAAAGGTTATTTTGTTATTTCCCTTGGTCTCAGACTGATTACCAGAGAAAAATAATATGAAAGAATGGACTATAAGAGAAGAAAAATCCAAGATTAGGCTTAATTTCAACTCTATGAAGGGTGGGTAAAAGAGTAGGTGACATTGATATTGATTGTTTCGACTTCACTCCCATTAGAAATTAGGACCTTGAAGACAGAGAATTTGCTTTATTGTTTGATACCCCCCCCCAGAATCTTCTGTATAGCGTTCATTCTATAGATCTTTGTCACTTTGAGATGAAAATGGGTAATAATATCAAGATGAGAATTTATGTGAAAAGAAGAAAATGAATACTTTAAATATTTTTAAATGAACAACATGGCAGAAAATAGTATTGCACTGACAATCAGCAGGCTGAGGTTTCATAATCTTCTTCCTAGATTTTGTTTATTTAATCTCAGTTTCCCCATTTGTAAAATAGAAATTACAACACTGCCCTGCCCTCATCCTATAGGTTATAGTCGTGAATGAATGTTAGTTATAAAATGCCATATAGAATATCATTTTTTCATAGTCTTCTTCCCAGATCACCCAGTTAGCATACCAGATCAAGGAATCTCTGAACTAGGGAGATAATCAAAGCAAAAGAAGATAAGGGAAGTCTACATTGTGGTGAAGAACCTGGCCCTATGAGAGTGGAAACTTGCCAAGAAAGCTCCCAGAAGCAAAGATAGGCATGACCAGAAGCAGCAACCACAAATCAACCAGGGAAAAACTTTCCATGGTGCACCTAGACTGGGCTCAGGGCCTGTGAGTTGGTTCACATCTGCTTTTGGTGACTGTCACAGTCATATTAGAGACAATGAGCAGAGTTGTGCTCAGGTATCCTGGAAGGATCTGGGAGTCATCAAGAAATAGGCACTCTAACTTGAGAGGATGCTCCAACCACTGTTTGAGCACAGGTGGCAAAACACATCCTACTTGAAGAATCCCATTAAGAGTCTCTTGGAATATCACAAAATACCTGGAAAATGCAGACTCTATCACCTAGTCATGAAGAGAATGATCTTCACTCCTTGTCAGTACTTCATGGGGAATTGACATGTATGGTCTGAATTTGTCTTTATTAACTAAGTACTAAATTCCTATAGCACTTAGTCTCTGTGTCACTATCTGGAAACATTTAGTTTGATTCTTTCATTTTAACAAATATTAACAATGTGTCAAGTAGAGTTTAAGGCTCTGTGGAGAAGCAGTAACAGAAATAGGCATGGTACCTGCCTTTCTTGCTGCTGAGATTCATGGGGTGAAAAGACCATGATTAGATAACCACATTAAGAGATATCTAACTGCATCTCTAAGCTTTGAAAACACATAATAGGGGAAACTGATCATCTCTGCGGGTCTAGGGAAGGTTCCCCAGAAGAAGGAGCATTTGATCTGAATCTCAAGGAAAAAAAGAGAATTCCAGATAGGTAAACAGCATGTGCCAAGGCCTTGTAGTAGGAAGGTGCACAGCTTGGTCAAGATAAAGAAAGAGGGGCAGTGTGGTTGGAGCACAAGACAAGGCTGGAGAGTTGGAGTAGAAATTGGGGTTCTTTGTGAACCACAGAAGCCAACTCTGGTTTACATATCCAAAAAGGAGAGGGTTTGGGGGTTTGTTTGAAATACACTAAAGCACTCAAAAGGCAAAGAATTTTCATAGGTTACAGTTCACAAATGCCACTAGTGATATTAGCAAGCACAATTCTGTTGAGCCCACAGTAGAAATTGCTTGAAGAACTTATGGGAAGTGGTGGGAAGGAGGCAGTGAACACAGACTATCTTTTGGGAATTTGAGCTGGGAAAGGGAGATCAGAGAGTTGCTTCAGGATAGAGATTCAGTCAAGAGGCAATTTTTTTTTTTTAGAATAAGGGAGTCTGGAGTATATTTCAAAGCCAATAAAAGAGAGGGTTTGAGTATGCAAGACAGAAGATTAGAATAGGTTATTAAAAAGATTGTGAAAGAAAGGAATTGTTCTTGGCAAGAAGGAGGGAACAGCTCCTCTTTACACAAGTTAAAAAAAAAAGAAGACAGGTGCAGGTGAAGGGAGAGTCATTTGTGATGATAGCAAACAGAATCGATTTCCATCTAATGGCTTCATTTTCTTTGAAATAGGTCATTTCCAGGGGTAGGGGGTGGGTAGATAGGGTTAGGAAATAAAGTAGAAAAGGTTTAAAGGGTTATTGCAGAGAGTTAGAGAGTGAGGTAACAAGAAATGATGCCAGGGAGGGTTGAGGACCCAACTGGAGAGGCATGTTTTATATTCCTAAATATAAATGATATCACTCTCCGAGAAAGCCTTTAGGCCAGGAACAATCATTGTATTCTTTGCAAACACACAGTGGAAATTTTACATATGTTCATGGCTTGCTTGTTTTCTAGCCTCAATACCAAGGATAGCTGTGCCTTTCTTAACTGACTACTTTTTTTTCTTATCTTTGAGAGATTTAACCAAGGAAAATGAGTATAAATCTGAGCAGATAACCAAAAGTCCAAGCAACCAACAGATTAATTTAACATTGCTGCATGGTTCAACTATGTACTCCAAGCACAATTCAGTGCTAAACTTTCCTCATAGTCGTGCACAGGCTGACCTTCAGCAGGTGTAGACTCAAGAGATCTCAAATATGCACACTATTGCTGAATTGAGGTGCCAGTCTGTGGCAATGAGGTCTTAGACAAATCTCAGTAGAAACGTCAGCTGATAAAGCCTAGTATCCAAAGACCGGCAGGAATACAAGTTAGATTTATTAATTTGAAGCAGCAGATGGATATATAAAGCATAACAAAACAAGGGAGTTAAAGAAGTGTTACAGAGTGTTAGAGTTCTCCAGAGAAACAGAACAGATATAGATATAGATGCAGATGTAGTGTAGGTGCAGATGTAAATAGATAAAGATACAGATATAGACACAGAGAGAGAGAGACAAAGAGAGAAGAATTGGTTCACATGACCATGAGCGTCCATGTACAAACTCTTCAGGGCAAACTATGAGCTGGAAACACCAATAAAGGCGACAGTGAAGTCTTTAGTCCAAATGCCCTAGGAGAAGCAGGTTGGCTGGAAATTACAGAAGAGCCAGTGTTGAACATAAGACAGAGATTCTTCTTTTCACTTTTGAACCCCTCAGTTCTTGCTTTTAAGACCTGAGCATTAGAATGACTGGATGAGATTACCGACTTCACTGAGGACATTCTCCTTTGCGGACTTTAGATGAACCAACTGATTTTAGGTGCAAATCTCATCTACAAAATGCCTTCAACAGAGCAAGGATGCCAATGTTTGACCAAATATCATCATAGCCTAGCCAAGTTGACACATGAAATTAACCATCACACTGGGTTTGGTGTGGGAGAGGGGTGACTAAAGTTAATCATAGGATGGGATGGTCCTAGCAGGCATTGCTCAGAATTTGTAAGCTAGGGAGCATATAGAAAAGTCACTGATCATATCATTAGAATACATGAGTCCACGCAGAGTTACTACTACATCAGTTTTGTCTGTGGTCTTATCTAGAACACGAGTCTGAAAAAAGCTAGACCTAAAAGAGTACATTTAGATTGTCTGTGATGCACATCATAGCTTGGCCTGCCACAGTTTACCTGTTTTGCAAGTCAAGGTATGTTTACAAGTTGTGATTTCTCTTTCAGTTTTCAGCATCCAACCCTCTTCCTTTGGAGACAGCATTTTTTAAAACTACTTAAGACATTCTTGATAGCTTGTTATTCTATCCTTTTTTTATAGATGAGGAAACTGAGGATCAAAGTGGCTGCCTACCAGATACACTGGGTTTTGTCTAGTCCAGTGCCTGTACTTTTTTGCACTGAATTGGGCCTGCCCCTGGGTGTAGAACCCTGTCTGTACCATTTGTTAACCTTACTGGAAGAGGCTTTTTATTTTCAATGGACAACTATTTTCTCTTCATCATGTGTGATCTTAGTGAGACTATTAGTCAGGGTTTCCTGCCACTCTCTGAAAAGGACAGTTACTCCTTCCCTTACTTCCTTCTACCTGAATTCCTATAGCCTCCCTAATTCCTGACTTGTCTGAGGCTTGTCTAATTTTCTTTTTGATTTGAGCCAACTTATGAATATCTAGTAAATTCTATCCTCTTAAGTAAGTTACACAAAGTCTGTTTCTATTGTTTGTAATGTTCTTAATTACAACAAAAACAGTATAGAATACATGGAATCAATGCGAAAAGTAAATGAAATTGTTTTTACAAAGCGTTTAGCCCAATGCCTAGTACATGATAAGTACTCAATTAACATTAGCTTATTCTTACTACTGCTACTATGACTATTAAGATTACTACTAATAGTAATAATGTATATCCAGAATGAGAGAGATTCAATGGCCCTTACTGCAAAAATGAGATCTTCTGTTTCTGGTGTTTCAAGCAGTATGGACTAATTATACCATCACATGAACTTAAAAACTAATGCATGGTTTATTTATTTATTTATTTTTGATGTGTTGCCATTCTTTGAGAGTGGTGTTCCCATCTATTTGTAGGCTTATATGGACCTATGGCCCTAAAGAAGTTGTTTCCCCACCTCCACCCCAGGTACCATTAAGGCAACTTGGTTGGACGGCATGGTTAGTTTAGACAATGGTTTTTAAGCCAACTAACTGATAGAAAAATAACTATGTTACTTTTCTACAATCATATGGAAGAGAAAGAAAACTGCCCATCAAAAATTCTTCTGTAAGGCAGAGCTGTCACTGAAGATGGTTCTGGCCAGAAGTTGCATTTACTAGCTTCTCTTGTATTCAGAAGTAGCCATGTGACTAGATCTTGCTGGTGGAATGGCAACAGAAATAATGTGCATCACTTCTGGCTTGGGTTGGGTTTTTAAGAAGTGGGTGCACCTTTACCTCATGGTCTGCCACTTGCATGGCTGCATGTGAACGACTTCAAGACCTTAGGAGATGATAGAGCCAGAAGGCAGGAAAAGCCCGTGTCCCGGAATTACCACATGAAGGAAAGTCACCTGCCTATCAACTAGGAAAACCCACAACGGACTGTTGTATAAGAAATAAAATTCTACCGTGCTATGCAACTGAAATTTTGTGGCTTTTTTGTTGCAACAACCATTACCCTACCCAATGAAAATGTTGAATTTCTAATTTAAATAAGCATATACAACTGTAAATGTTCCCTAACATAGCTACAATTTAGAACAAGATAAAAAAAAAAAAGATTGCTATTCAAGGGCAAATGTTAAGGCATCCTTGAGTAATCATCATATATTATCATTATTAATATTATGATCTGCTGATTCTAACCATGTGTTCTAGTTTGTTAGCTGCCAATGTGCAATATACCAGAAATGGAATAGCTTTTAAAAAGGGGAATTCATTAAGTTGCAAGGCCGTGAGAATGTCCGAATTAAAGCAAACCTATAATAACTTCCAAATTAAGACACCAACAAGAGGTTACTGTTACTCAAAAAAGACTGATGAGGTTCAGGGTTTCTCTCTCAACTGGAAAGGCACATGGCAAACATGGCAACATCTGCTGGCTTCCTCTCCAGGGCTCTAGCTTCATGAAGCTCCCCTGGGGACATTCTCCTACATCTCTAAAGGTCGCTGGCTGGTGGTTTCTGTGATTCTTGTGGCTCTCCCATCATTCTGAGGCTATCTCCAAAATGCCTCTTCTTTTAAAGGATTCCAGTAAACTAATCAAGATCCATATGGAATGGGTAGAGCCACATCTCCATGGTGATGATCTAATCAAGTTTCCAATATACAGTGCTGATTAGGGTTTAAAAGAAATGGCTGCCTCCACAAGATTGTTGAGGATTAAAACTTGGCTTTTCTAGGGTACATAATCCTTTCAAACCAGCACACCATGTGATTCTTATAGACTCCCCATATATCTGAGAACGAGGAGAAATTCCCAGGTATCATTATGGGTTGTATAAATATATGACCAACAGGTAATTTTGACTCTTCTATGAATAAGAGAGAGATACATACTGTTTCTCAAAAGAGTCCAATGGAGAACCATTTTCCAGACCCAACCATAATATTTTCCTTCAGTCTCTTCTAAAATTCAAAAATGCCTCCTAGAGAGTTAAAATTTAGAGTATAGGTTACCAGGAGATAGAAAGAGGGTAGAGAATGGACAGATGATGCTTAAGTTATACAGAATGTTAAATAAGGTTCATTGTAAATGTTTGGAAATGGACAGAAATGATGGTAGCACAATATTGTAAGTGTAATTATAGTGCTGAACATATGGTTAAAAGAGAAAGTCTAGTGTCATGTATGTCAGTAGAAGAAAGCTAGAAGGCAAAACATGGGACTGTAGAACACAGTCAAACCTGTGATGGATGATGACTGTGGTTAATTGTGCAAATACAAGAGAGTTCTTATGTGAACTAGAACAAATGCCACTATTATAAGCTGTTGATAATAGGATAGTACATGCAAAAAATACAATTAATGCAAACTAAGGACTATAATTAACAGTAATATTATAATATTCTTTCATCAATTGTAATGAAAGTACTACATCAAAGCTAAGCTTCAATAATGGGGTGTATTAGGATTATGGAATTTTTTTGCAAAACAATGAGAATATTCTCAAACTGATTGTGGTGGTGAATGCATAACTCTGTGATTATACCAAAAGCTATTGACTGTATACTTTGGATGGATGGTACGGTATGTAAACAAAAGGGTTTAAAAAAAAAAAGTTGTACATCTCAGTGAACCCCATACCCCTACAAAAAAGAAAATGCTTCCAGAAAAAAACATGACAGCATTACATCAAAGCAATTTAGCTTTGAAAAGCTTATGTAGGCAGTTGTATTTTGGCCTATAGCTATTTGCTGAAATTTATCACAGAAAGGATCATTTTGGGGACATATTTCCATTTTAACAATTGCAACATCCCTCTTTCCATTTGTCTGCTTTGCATCTTTTCACTTTTCATTTCAAACTATTTATTTTAATGTAGAAGCTGAAGGAGTATAAAAGCCATTTTCCTTCGGTCAAAAAGTTTCTTCAACATCTAGCCTTACTAGTCTGCCAGACTTCCCTCCAGTCTCTGAACTTCAAATAATTATATAAAAATACATATTGAATTTGTTGAGATGATAAAGCAGCAGACACTGATCAATCTGAGCCCTTTCCTTTCTAAACCTACATTTTAACACATTTAACCAAACAGCTTTCAAACACATGTAAAGTGGTCTCCTTGCATTACACATTAAAACTTCATGTAAAATAACATTCTTGTTCATTTGAACAGCATTGGCCCCATGGAAGAATTCAAGATGAGATACAAATATAACTTGGGAGTTAATGATTCTCTGTTTTGTTTATGAAAGGATTTAAGATACACGCTTTATATGTTTAAGTATGTATTACTCAATTTACTGCGAATTCCTAGATGTCCTATAATGTAGAAGTCAGCAGGACACTATAAAAGACATATCAATCTGTATATGAAAAATCTATTCCCATTATTTCTCAGGGAAGGAAGAGGGGCATTGTCAGCAGAGACAAGCATCACTAACCATAGGATAGGTTTTAATTCATTTGCAAAGGTAATACAGTAACAGCTTTCTTTTCTATTTCTTTCTGCTGAATGTAAATACAGCATGCACTGAGTGCCTACTGCATGAAAGGCCATGGATATTAACAGATGAATAGGTCGTGTTCTCAGCCTTCAGGAGAATTCTAGTTCAGGGAAACAGATGCAATAAAAGGAATCAGAAGCCCCTGCCCCCTTCGTTGGTCAGCAGGAAGAATGAATCAAAATAATTCACCTGGCAATAGCACCATTCTCTGAAAAAGAGAGGAGCACGAAAAGCCAGCATGTTTTTCTATTTGGGATACTGACAGGGCCCAAGCAGATGGTTAAGACTCAAATGCATCTCTGCATAATCAATGGGCTATGTATTGGTTCTGGAGGACAAAGCCAGAATCATGCCAGCAGGTAACTATTCTTTTCTAGGGATCCACATAACTATGGTACCTCTGAGGAAAATTTACTAATGATTTTGTAAAATGTGCATGCTATATAGGTGACCCAGTAAAGGTAATAGCTTGGCTCCAGATCTCACAGAAAGCCAAGGCCAGCTTCATGGGATTGCAACCTACGCAATCCATGGGGTCCTGGGTTCAAAAGGGCTCTACAGTTGGTTTAACGCTCCGCTGTCACTGTCTTCAAATTCTTAAGCATCTTTTAATGAGATGCCCCACTTTTTCATTCTACACTAGGCCCAGCAAATAAGTAACAGTCCTCCAGAGGAAGACGGACCCAACCCCTTTCCCTCCAGAGCCTTTGCAAAAGACAGAGAAGAACAATGCTCAAAAGGATGCCGTCTGAGACATTTCTCAAGTTATAAACTGAAAGGAATGCATAGTAAGAAATGAATCATGGAAGCAAATAAGATGTCTTGCCAGACCAGAGACCCAACGGGTTGTATGAGTGTGTATGTGTACATGCGTGTGTGTGCGCGTGCGTGTGTGAGTGTGTATTGGTGTAAAACCTTAAAACAATGTGACAGCATCAGATATGAATTTCAGGCAGGTTATTCTTCAAAGATAAGAGGACATAGGGGGGCGGGCCGCGGTGGCTCAGCGGGCAAAGTGCTTGCCTGCCATGCCGGAGGACCTCGGTTCGATTCCCGGCCCCAGCCCATGTAAAAAACAAACAAACGAACAAAATACAATAAAACAAGAAAATGTTTAAAGATGTTTCCCTTCCTTCCATCCTTCCTTCCTTCTCTCTGTCTTTCCTTCCCTTCCTCCCTCTCTCTTTAAAAAAAAAAAAAAAAAAAAAAAGAGGACATAGGAAGAGTCATGTGGGATGGGACCACTCAGAAGCTATGTCTCAAGTTGAGACACAAGATGATACAAGGCACTTAAACTGGAAGAGTAGATGGAGGGGCAGAAACGGAGCAAAATGTTGTAGGAAGCCTGGGTGGATGGTCCTACAGCTGATGGCAAGAGTTTGCAGGACGAGTGGTTGTATTCCGTGGTCAGGAAGGAGAAAAACTTGGATATGTTGAGTTGCAAGTGTCTCCTTTCTCCTCATTTTAGTCTTCTGTTGGTTAATTTAAGCTCTTTAGCTTATGGAAAGCTAATTCATCTTGATTTTTGTTTTTTCAAGGATAAAATGTTCTGAGAATTCAAGTGAGAAGTATGCTTACACTTTGATAGTTTCCACCCGAGGTAACATGTTCAACACAAATAAGCCAAAAGTGTTTTGTAAATAGTACACTATCACTCATTTCAAATGTCACCGTGACATTACTCAACATTGGTCACACTACTAGGGAAAAGTCATCATGGTCTTGATATTTTCATCTCTGGCAATGCATCACAAAGAAAATATAAGAAAAGCCAGAGAATCGTGAAGAGAAGGAAGGGGCTCCTTTCAAGAATTTGATACAAATGCATTTGCCTTGGGTTGGCCCTTTATTTTAAAAGAAAACATCACAACTCTGATCTGAAGCATTATGAATGAATTCCAACGGAAACTGATTTCTGATAAAAGAAAACTATAGAGCAACAACTTACATTCAAAAGCAGTACTGGTTGTAGAATTGATGAGGAAACACCATCAGCATTTTTAGTGAACTATATGGGATGAATACTTTAAGAGGAGATTTGGCATCTAAATGAACTTTTCAGGGTAGGCAATCCAGGAAGTTAAGCTTCCCTTATTAGCTTCTTTTTCCATTCTTCTCAGTGGCCCAGATCATTTAAACTGATAAGAAGCAGCTAAACTACACAAAAAGCTGATGATAAACAGCAGCTAAGGGAGGACAGGAAAAGCACAGAATTCAGCTCTAGTGACATAAATCTCTAAATGTAATTTCAATGAAGACTGACATATGTGGCTACAACAGTGCCCCCTAATGACACAGAAAGGCACTTGCATGCAGACTTCTTTACTTGGTATATTTTTAATGTGTTAATGTTACAAGAATGTAAAAAGGATTCCATTTCCTGCTTGACATATTCGGTCCCAATGGCTTGCATGTTCAAATCAAGAGTTGGTGATTTTCCAAACAACACATAATAATGTGAGAGGAGAAAAAAAATGAAGGAGGTGGGGAAGGGGATAGTGGGGAAGGGGATAGAAGAGGTTAAAAGTAATTTGCATTTCCCTTTATGTTTGTTTAACAAGCTATAATCAATATCACTACTGATTTGATTTCAGCTACGTTGCAAGCAAGTCTAGTGTCAGCAGTAAGAAAGCTGACTTCTGGATTAAAATATTATCTATGGGGTAGAGGGTAAGAGGGACTACATTCTTAGGCATCCCCTTGGTTAGCTGTATTTGTGTTTCTTTTTTGGTTGCCCAGCACAAAATGCTTCACTTTTCTAAGTAACAGTTCTCATCAGTGAAATGGGAATAACGCAGCCAGTACCATTTGGGGGATACAGCCCATATTTGATGTCTAATTTGACCACTTTTAGAAATGCCTCTACAGCACTGCCACCAAAGGAAAGCCCATGAACCAATAGCATCGACATCACCTAGAAGTTTGTCAGAAATTCTGAGTGACAACCTTCATACCAGATTTACTGAATGAATGCCTTATGACAAGATACCCAAGTGATGATGATGGTTCAAGGACCACACTTTTAGAAACATGGTTTCAGAACTGTGCTGCTGTTCTGCGATCTGTTCCTAGTCCACTAATAAGTAAATATGAAATTTGAGAAGGTCCCATTTAAAAACTTTCATTTGGCATTGCAGCCACATCCAAGCACATGAGCAAAAGACTCATCTTCTACATAGGGGATGGAGCAGTCTGAGGTTTTGGAACTTCTGGGGTGAGTCTAATGTGACATAAGCTGTTAACAGTCATGTGCAGTAAAACCCCACAACATCATGATAGATTTAAAAAAAAGGAAAGAAAAGGGCAAATTAACCCTTCATAACAGAGTCTGAAAAGCACTACTATAGGGTGGGCAAACATTTTCTGTTAAGGACCACACAGTTTATAGTTCGTACGGTCTCTGTTACAACAACCCTGCCATTGTAACACAAAAGCAGCCACAGATAACATGCAAGCAACTGCGTGCGGCTGTGTTCCAATAAAACTTTCTTTATCAAAGCAGGCACTGGGCCAGCTGTAGTGTGCCAGCTCTTAATTGGATGGGCGTTGGCCAAATGCAATACTCCCAGAAGATGATGCTGAATCCTTTTGACCCAATACAAACCCTCGCTTTTGAGAAACAAGGAGGAGATAAAACAAATGTCCATCATTCCTTACTTTTGGCAATGATTCCCTACTTGAGGTGGCAATAGCAGAAACAAAATCTGCTGTTTCCCTTTTATTTCTATAGGTACAGTAATAACCAGCAGGAACTCTATTAGGATTAGGCCAAACACCCTCTAAAGAACTCTCAACTACCACTCTAGGAAAACAGGGGGTTTGAAAGATGTATCCATATCAGAGAAGGAAAAAGTCGCTCTTCTAGCGCAGGAGTCTGCAAACTATGACTTGTAGGCCAAACCCAGCCTGCTGTCTGATTTCATAAAGTTTTATTGGAACAAACCCACACTTATTCATTTACCTATTGTCTGTGACTGTTTTCCAGCTATCATGGCAGAGTTAAGTAGCTGCAACTGAGACCGTATGTCCTGCAAAGACTAAAATATTTATTATTTGGCTCCTCACAGAAAAGTTTGCAGACCTCCCCTGTAGTTTCGCAAACTGTTTTTCAAATCAGAAACTCCCATGAATGGGAGCCCTTATTCCAGAAAGCTACAAGTAAATAGGAAAAGGGACAGGTTTCTATGTTGCCTTAAAATGACTAGTGCCAAGTTCTTCCTCTAGAAATTCTTATTTTGCTTAACAAAATGGTACAGACAGGGAGGCTTCTTGCTGAGTTCTCCCAAGTTTCTCAGTAGTTTTCAAGTTCCTTTTTAAGAAAGTTCTTTTACTATTAAAAATACATACACAGAGTTACTTATTCATGAAGCAGCCTATTAGTCATGTGAAAGCAACATTAACATGGTGTCTTTTTACATTAAACTTATACAAAGAATATTAAAAGTCTTGACAGGCAAAAGCTTGACAGGGTGGACAATAACAACCTTGCATCTAGACCTCTGGAACGTTCCCAAAGTGGGCAAAGGGGGCAGGAAGAATAGTTGCTAAACAAATGGGGTCTCTTATTTCCCAGAGAATTCGAGGCTGTTTTTGTCAATGCTTCAAAGAACAGAAAGCATCATAAATACATAGAGCAAACTTCAACAAACAAAACCTTCCGGCCTTTGAATTCATTGTAAAGTAACACTCTTAACAAGGGAGGAAAGTAGGCTGTGATAGTTGGGATAAAAGCAGAAATCCACACACACAAAAAAGCTCTGTGTAACATGGTGTTAACAAAACACAGTTGTTTCACTTTTTAGGCAGTCGGAAGGAAGCAGCAGCTGCATGGTTTACCTAATGTTCAGTAGCAGCACTTTATAAATATTACCAGTGCCACCTTCTGGTCACCTGATTCCAGTGCAGTTTCCCTACTCACATGTTGTTGGCCTCATTTTCCCCAAGCCAGTGAATCATGTGTATTGCAGAATCGTGGACTCCTAGGAAAAGAGATCTGACAGAGGTCTTTACAGATTTAAAAGCGTCCAGACCAAGACACTTTGAGCTGACTTTTAATACTGCAGATGCTTCAGTTGAGACTACTTTTTATCCATGTTGGAAAGACCAGGATCACTTCCAATCCTCCTACTTGGCTTCAACAACAGAGACATGTCAGCAATAGAGACATGATGTCCTACCAAGGCTCCACTCCCATGTAGCTATACCAGTACCCCCAAAGACAGCCAGGCAAAGGGCAAGCCCTTGGAGAAGACAAGAGGCAAATCATTATTCAGAGTCACTGTTCTTCACATAAAGGGGAACGGAAGCCTGCAACTCTTGGGTGTTGGATCAGATTTCTTTAGCCAGGCTGCTATGCTCCCCTGATAGTATTTTGGGGGTCAAAGATTGGTAAGAAATGGTTGCTATTCTATTCTGTAACTCTTGCTGCAGAAGTTAAAGTAAATACAAAGAGGAAACACCCAGAACCTGCTGGGAAAAGCCCTCCCTACACAACCACAAGATTTCAGAATAGAATTGGTCCTGCTCTTCACAGAACTGGAGCTCTCTATCTTTCCCTGCTTTCAACCCCAGTCACACACTGGCTATAGAACAGAACAGGGCCTGGCTGAGAGGTTGCAAGGAAGATCAGCAAGGGAAGGCTTCAAGCATGACAGGGAGGTAAAGCCCAATAGGAATTACATGAGGGCTTGGGGGAAAGTGAGAGTTCAGTTGTCTTCCTGAGCAGAGATGTGGGCCTGGCCACCCTGTGCTAAATCCTTTTGCTTCTGATTCGAAAAACATTTGGCTTCCTGAAAGTGAAAACTATTAGGGGCCTTTTCTTAATTCATCGAGCACATTCTCAGAGTTGACGTCAACAAACGCCAGAGGGAGTTTCTACCAGTCCTCCCTGGGCAGAGAATGATGGTAATGATGCAGACACCAGCCTGGTCCAGAATCCCCAGGGGGAGAAAGTGGAACAGTGTTCACAAAGAGCCTCTGGGATCTGTCAGGAAGAGGGAGGAAGTCCTCCTCCTAAGGAGGAAAGGACATTTGTCTCAAGGAAAAATGGTTGTATCAGGGGGAAATGTTATACTTAATGCAACCAACCAATGATAAAGAAAGCAAGCTGCTGTCTCTTGGGAATTTTAGGGGAAATAGACAGTATTTGTGTCTGGCAGATATTATTATTTACAATTATAGCTGCCAGTTATTGATAGATGCTGTTCTCTTTAATCAGATGCTGTTTGCTTTATTACCCAGGTTTTAAAGACAATGAAACTGAGGTTCATAAAGATATGGACTTTTTCCAAGGTCACATAGGGAATAAGTAGAAAGAAACCCAGTTTCACTCCACAGCCTGTGCTTTGTCCACTCTACCCCATAATTATAACAGTTGGTTTCCTTTCACAAGATAAAACCTGAAACATGAGCACCTATATTGAGATCCTTTCATTTCTGAAACTGAGGCTCTGACATACAGATTTATAAGCTAGGATTATAAGATATTTGTAGAAAGGTTCCTGTGGACTGCTCTTTCCCCACTTCAAAATTGCCAGCTGAAAATGGGCAGGGAGCTTCTGGGCAGTGTTTAAGAACAGCTCTTTCTGCAGCCAGAACTGCAGCTGTTCCAACTCTTGCCAAGACAACACCCTAAAATGCAATGCACAACTCATTGTAAGTAGCACAGTCATCACCTCACTTTCATCTTCTCTGTCTTCATTTTTACCTTCTAGGTGGAGAGAAGGAGTAGGTAGATGTGAGCTCAGATAGGGGGTTTCACCAGCTAAAGATTTCCTGTATCAGACACAAGCAGGACACTCAGTGAACAAAAGATATAAGGAAAATCTCCACAAGGACCAGTGAAAAACCCAAGGAAAGCACAGAAACCGAGACATGGACCAGCTCCCCTATACTGATCTTCTTGAGACTGCCTGCACTACCTTAGGGAGAAAATCTTTGAGAGGAGAAAAATATCCCTTTCTGGTAAATTTTATCCTTGAATTTGAAAGAATATTAATCCAAAAGACACAGAGCTAATCGAAAACAGACTATTTAAAAACAGAAGAGACCAAGTTACTAAGAAACCAAGAACTGGCAAGTTTCAGATTTATTTTCTCCTGCTACTGAATGGAATGCAGGACTGAGAACAAGAGGAGATCACTTCTAGAAAACAAAGAATACTACTTTTTTGGCACATCACAACTTAAATATGTATGTATATGTTTTATGTCAAATACCCTTATTTCCGTTTGATATGGTGAATCCAGATTTCAGCAAAGCAGTTTTATAAAGTCTCCCATGATATTTGTAGACAAGATGAAGCAGTGCGGGCTAGGTGATAGAACACTTGCCCATAGTTTGTTCCTTTCTAGACACCATATTTTAGGGAAAATACTGACAAAGTGAATTTTCCTGGAAGAGAATGACTAGAATGATGAAGAATCTGATAATCCCAGCCTAGGAGGGATGGGGTGTTTTATCTTAGAAAAATAAAGACTCTGGGTGAGGGGGGAGAGGGTGTGCATTCTTTTTCAACAAAATACTAGCAAACACAATCCAATGACACATTAAAACAATTATACACCAAGACCAAGTGGGTTTTATACTGGGAATGCAAGGGTGATTCAACACAAAAAAAATAAACCAATGCAATACATCACATTAAAAATTGAAAGGGAAAAAATCACATGATCACCTTGATTGATGCTGAAAAAGCATTTAACAAAATTCAGCATCCATTTCTGATAAAAACACTTCAAAAGGTAGGACTTGAAGGAAACTTCAATATGATAAAGGGCATAAATGAAAAACCCACAGTCACCATCATACTCAATGGTGAGGGGTTAAAATCTTCCTCCTAATAAAAGGAATGAGATGAATGCCCTATGTCCCCACTGTTGTTCTACATTGTACTAGAAGTTCTAGCTAGAGCAATCAGGCAGGAAAAAGAAAAGTTATTCAAATTGGAAAGGAAGAAGGAAAATTTTCATTATTTGCAGATGGAAAATCCTGAGAAATCTACAACACTTCTTGAACTAATAAACACATTTCAGCAAAGATTAAATGTAATTAAGATGTCAATTCTACCCAAATTGACTACAGATTGAATGCAATACCAATCAAAATTTCAACAACCTTCTTTGAAGACTTAGAAAAGCTAGTTAGCAAATTCTTTTGGAAGTGAAAGAGACCTCAAATAGCTAAAAATATCCTAAAAAGAAAAATGAAGTGGGTGGATTAATACTTCCTGACTTTACAGCTCTTTATAAAGCCACAGTGAGCAAAACAGCATGGTACTGGCACAAAGATAGAAGTATTGAACAAAGGAATTGAATCAAGAGTGCGGAAATAGACCACCAAATCTATGGTCAACTGATCTTCAACAAGGTCTACAAATCCGCTGAACTGGGAGAGAATAGTCTTTTCAATACGTGGGCATGGGTGAACTGAATATCAATAGCCAAGAGAATGAAAGAGGATTCTTACTTCACACATTATACAAAAATTAACTCAAAGAGGATCAAAGACCTAAATATAAAGGCCATTACCATAAAATTCCTAGAAGAAATTATAGGGAAACATCTTCAAGACCTAGAAATAAGAGCTAGTTTCCTAAACTTTACACCCAAACCACAAGCAATGAAAGAAAAAACAGATAAATGGAAATTCCTGAAAATCAAATGCTTCCATGCCTCAAAAGATTTTGTTAAAAAGGTGAAGAGGGCAGTGCGACAGTGGCTCAGTGGCAGAATTCTTATTTGCCATGCCAGAGACTCAGGTTCGATTCCTGGTGCCTGCCAACGTGGGAAAAAAAAAAAAAAAAGAGAGTGAAGAGACAGCCAACTCAATGGGAGAAAATATTTGGAAATCACATATTGGATAAAGGTTTGATATCCTGTATACATAAAGAAATCATACAACTCCACAACAAAAGAACAACCTAATTATAAAATGGGCTAAAGACATGAATAGACATTTTTCTGAAAAGCAAATACAGATGGCTAAAAAGCACATGAAGAGATGCTCATTAGCTATAAGGGAAATGCAGATCAGGACTACAATGAAATATCACCTCACACTCATAAGAATAGCTGCTATTAAACAATAGGAAACTACAAATGTTGGGGAGGATGTGGAGAAATTGGGACACTTATCCACTGCTGGTGAGAATGTATAATGGTACAGCAGCTTTGGAAGACAGTTTGGTGGTTCCTTAGAAATCTAAATATCAATTTACCCTAAGACCCAGCAATACCACTACTTCATATATACCCAAAAGAGCTGAAAGCAGTGACACAAACAGACATTTGCACACCGATGTTCATAGCAAAATTATTCGCAATTGCCAAAAGATGGAAACAAACCAAAAACCCATCAACAGATGGGTGGATTAACAATATGTGCTATATACATAACAATGTAATATTATGCAACAGTAAGAGGAAATGAGGTCCTGGAGCATATAACAACATGGGTGAACCTTGAGGACGTAATAATGAGTGAAATAAGCCAGACACAAATACCTGATTTCACTATTATCACCTTGGTAAAAGGTAAACTCAGAGGTTTATAATACAGAATATAAAGGACCTAGAGACACACAAAAGCTACAGATTGGTCAGTTGTTAGCTAATGAGGTTGCACTTAAATGTAAGGGAATGGACAGAAGTCAAGGCAGTTCATTAGTGGGTCTATAAGTGTATTAGTTAGGGCTCTCTAGAGAAACAGAATCAAAAGGGAACACTCACAAATATAAAATTTATAAAAGTGTCTCACGTGACCGTGGGAACACAGAGTCCAAAATCTGCAGAGCAGGCTATGAAGCCAACCATTCCAATGGAGGGTCTGGACGAATTCCACAGGAGAGGCTCGCCAGCCAAAGCAGGAAGAGAGCCTGTCTCTTCTGAATCCTCCTTAAAAGGCTTCCCACGATTAGATTAAGCATCACTCATTGTAGAAGACTCTCACCTTTGGCTGATTACAAATGGAATCAGCTGTGGCTGCAGCTGACATGATCATGATTTAATTCTATGAACTGTCCTCATCGCAACAGACAAGCCAGCACTTGCCCAACCAGACAAACAGGTACCAACACTTGGCCAAGTAGACACATGAACCTGACCATGACAATAAGTAATATTTCCATATTGAAGGTCAACATAATTAAAAGAGGTTGTATAAGCCCATGTGTCCCACCAATTAAGACTACAAAAATAAATAAGTTCTTGCAGGGCGGGCCAAGGTGGCTCAGCGGGCAAAGTGCTTGCCTGCTATGCCGGAGGACCTCGGTTCGATTCCCGGCCCCAGCCCATGTAACAAAAACGGAGAAACAGAATACAATAAAACAAGAAAATGTTTAAAAATGTTTCCCTTTCTTCCTTCCTTCCTTCCTTCTATCCTTCCTTCCTTCTCTCTGTCTTTCCTTTAAAAAAAAAAAAAAAAAAAAAAAAAAAAAAAAAAGTTCTTGCAATGAACTACTTCAAAGGTATAAATCTTACACAAAGAATAAATAATAGAAGGGTATAGGGGAAAACTATTATTGAAGCCTATGGCCCATATTTAACAGGAAGATATCACCAGTACCACAACAATACCAGGGGGTAAATAACTGGGGAGAAAGGAAAAGAGTTAAAGGGAGGTTTGGATTTTCTTTTTGGTGAGGATGTGTCTATCTGTTATTTTTCTCCTTAGATCAATGAAAATTTTCTAAAATGAGAGTGTTGATGATTGTACAACTAAATTAGGATAATGGGAGACATGGGCTGTTAACTGTAGACATTATAGATGATGTCCAATGGAAGGAGGTGGCTGAAAGTTACATTGACCAAGAAATAGAATGGCAAATTGTGGTGTATACATAAGATGGAAGATTGTGTGGCTACAGAAAGGAAAGAAGTCATGCAACAAGGTGAATGAACCTTAGGGACATTATGTGGTGCAAAATAAGCCCTAAACAAAAGAACTAATATTGTATGGTTTCTTTTAGAAAATACTTATAGGAAAATTGGGGCGTAGACTATAAGCTCTTATAGCCATCACATTTAGTCTGGAGCTATAAATGCTATTTCTAGATTTTGAGATGCTGTGCTATATATGTATAATCTGGTATCTCCCTGCAACTTTGGCTACTTGTGTGACACCTAAAACTCTGAGTTGGAGTTCTGCAGCTCTGAAAGTCAGCATTGCTACAAAGAACAACTGTTAAACTGAAAAAAGAGATCAGGCTTCAATTAGAGATAAGAATGAAGCTGATCAGGTCGGGACTAAGGTAAATCAGAATACAAAGGTAAGGATGACATGTTAGTATTTTAGACCTTCCCCTACTGTGTGAGACCAAAGGAAGAGAAATTTAAGCTGTTCAAAACCTTAATTTTCTGTAGCACATAATCTAACCCAACCTGTCTGAACAGCTCATTTAAACAACCCAGACACATAAAGCCCAGAATAGTAATGAAGGTTTGTAATTCTGTATAGCTTAGTGTAATGCTTGGGTACATCCCAGAGTATGTTGAACAGATACTTGAAAAGTGCTAGAAAAGTCCCTTGAAGGGCAGGAGAAAAAATCTGGAACTTCAACCTTTACCACCAGAGAAACCCCTGATACCGTTTCAAACATTAAGGACTCCCAAGTCAATAGGCCAAGCCCTTGATCTTGAGGCTTGCTTTTGTGAAGCCTATTTCTGTATCATAGAAGCTAAGCCTACCTACAGTTTATGACTAAGAGTTACTTCCAGAAAACCTCTTTTGTTGCTGAGATGTGGTCTCTCTCTCTAAGCTAACTCTGCAAGGAAAATCATTACCCTCTCCCCTACATGGGATATGACATTCAGGGATGAAAAGCTCTCTAGCAACATGGGACATGACTCCTAGGGATGAGCCTGGCTCTGGAACCATGGAATGGACAATGTTTTCTTTACTAAAAGGGAAAAAATAAATGTAACAAGATAAGTTATCAGTTCAAATAGATTCAAGAGGCTATTCTGAGGGTAGAGATTGGATAATTGGTGCTGAAGGAATTCAGATTGTACAACAGGACTGATTGAAAAAATTCAGAAATGGATACAGCACAATAATATAAGTACTCTAAATGAAGCTGAATGTGAGTATGATAGAGGGAGAAGGGCTGGAGGCACATATAAAACCAGAAGGAAATATAGAGATAAAGACTGAGATGGTATAATTTAGGAATGCCTAGAGTGTACAATGATGGTGATTAAATGTACAAATTTAAAAATGCTTTTGCATGAGGAAGAACAACGGAATGTCAGCATTGCAGGGTGTTGAAAATAGATGGTATATGGGAAAAAGTACAATTAATGAAAGCTGGGGTCTATAGTCAATGGTAACATTGTAATCTTCTTTCAATGTAACAAAGGCATGCCAAAACTAAATGTCAACAGGCCAGGGGATATGGATTCTTTGTGGAAGAAAAAGAAATATCTTCAGATAGAGTATGGTGGTGAAGGCATGTCTATACACTTAGGCTGGATTGTACAATGTGTAAATAAAACTATTTTAAAATGAGCAGAGAGAAACAAGTGCTGGAGAAGATGCAGAGAAAGAGATGTACCTATTCACTGTTGGTAGGGAAATTGAGAGGTGCAGCCCTTGGAGGACAGTGTGGTGGTTCCACAGGAGGTTAGGAGTGGGTGTGCAATATGATCCTGAAATCCCCTTGCTCAGTATATACCTGGAGGGGCTGAGTGTGGGGCCACGAATGGATATTTGCACACTGGTGTCTCTGGTGGCAGTGGTGGTGATCCATAATGAATGGAGGTGACCTAAAGATACAATGACTAAGGAATGGAAGGGGGGAACTATGGTGTATATGCAATGGACTACTGAGCATCTACAAGAAGGAATGAAGTTGTAAGGCATGCAACTAGATGAATGAACCTTTACAGCTGTATGTTGAATGAAATGTCAAGAACAAAAAGACAAATATCATCATGCCTCAATCATATGGACTAACTATAATATAAAAATTCTCCCTCTCCCATTCATCTTAGTGAGCTAAAGTTGAGAGCATGGGATATCAGGTTGGGGCATATTGTGAAGGGTCCTAGATTGTAAGCTCTTACAGCAATCATATATATTCAGGTGTAACTGTTAATTCTAAATTCTCAGATGCTAAGCTGTTTGTGTATAACATGGCCTTTCCCAGAAACTTTGAGTATATATGTGACACCTGAGACTCAGAGTCAGCACTCTGAAGCTATGATGAAAGTCAGCAGTACCCCATATAGGAGCTGTTTAAAAAGTTAGCTGCCAGAATGCAATGTACCAGAAACAGAATGGCTTTTAAAAGGGGTAATAATTTGCTAGTCTACAGTTCTAAGGCCGAGAAAATGTCCCAATTAAAGCGAGTCTACAAAAATGTTCAAATTAAGGCACCAACAAGAGGTTACCTTCACACAAGAAAGGCCAATGTAGTTCAGGGTTTCTCTCAACTGGAGAAGCACATGGCAAACATGGTGACATCTTCTAGCTTCCTCTCCAGGCCTCTTGCTTCATGAAGCTCCCCCAGGGGCATTCTCCTTCATCTCCAAAGGTCGTTGGCTGGTGGACTCTGTAGTTCTCATGTCTCCACTGCTCTTGTCATTCTCAAGCTTTCTCCAAAATGCTTCCTCTTTCAAAGGATTCCAGTAAAGCAATCAAGACACACCTAGAATGGGTGGAATCACATCTCCCTCTATTCAAAAGTTAATACCCAGAATTGGGTGTCACATCTCCATGGTGATAACTTAATCAAGTTTCCAACCCATAGCACTGAATAGGGATTAGAAGAAATGGTTGGTCCCACAAGATTGATCAGGATTAAAATATGTTCTATCTAGGGTAGATAAAATTTTCAAAGTGGCACATAGGCTAAGCCTACTTAAAATTAGGACTGAGAGTCACCCCCAGAGAACTTCTTTTCTTGCTCAGTTGTGGCTTCTCTTTCTCTAAGCTGATATGGCAAGTGAACTCACTACCCTTCCCTCCACCACATAGGACATGACTCCCACAGGTGTAAATCTCCCTGGCAATATGGGACAGAAATCCTGGGATGTGCTGGGACCTGGCATCAAGGGATTGAGAAAACCTTCTTGAACAAAAGGAGGAAAAGAGAAATGAGACAAAGTAGAGTTCCAATGGCTGAGAGATTACAAACTGAGTCAAGAGTTTATCCTGGAGGTTTTCTTATGCATTATATAGATATCCCCTTCTTAGTTTATGGTGCATTGGAGTAGCTAGAGGGAATTACCTGAAACTGTAGAGCTGTGTTTCTAGTAGCCCTGATTCTTGAAGATGATTGATAATGATATAGCTTTTACAATGTAATGGTGCAACTGTGAAAACCTTATGTCTGATGCTCCTTCCACCTACGGTATGGACAAATGAGTAAAAAATATAGATTAAAAAATAAATAATAAGGGGAACAAAGTTTAAAATAAATTGAGTAGATTGAAATATTAGTGGTCAATGAGAGGGAGGAGTAAAGGGTATGGTGTGTATGAGTTTTTTCTTTATTTTTCTGGAGTAACACAAATTTCAAAAAATGATCATGGTAATGAATACAGGACTATGTGATGATATTGTGAACCATTGATTGTACACCATGCATGAAATGTTTGTGTGTTTGTATGTTGTTTTAACAATAAAAATATTTAAAAAAAACAGAAGTAATAATCCAACACATAAGACAGATAATCTATGAAGAAAACCACCAAGGCTGAGTAACAGCTTTAAACTAAGTAGAAAGGGGATGGATAGATAATTGATAAGTTCAGTATATATGCTTTTGCATATGATTTAAATGAAATAAGACTACTTTCCATAACTGGGTGGCCCCATCATTTAGCAATGATATTACCAATTTAGATTCATTAAGTGCCTGAGCCTTGTGGTTGGCTAAGTCAGTTAAATGATTTACATATAAAATGTCCAAACTAAGGTATCCAGGGAAAGAGCCTTAATTCAAGGAAGGTCTATGGGTCAGGAACACCTCTGTCAGCTACGTCATCTCATGGCTGGCATCAGCTGGCCCCCACTCCTGTGCTCCATTGCTTTCAGCCTCTGTTCCTGTGGGGCTTTCTCACTTTGCTTCTCCAGGGCTGGCTTTCATCTCTTGGTTTCCCTTGGCTCTCTCTAGGTTCAGGATGGCTTAATATCTCATGACAAAATCTGCAGGACTCCAGGCATCTCTATAAACACCCATGTCTCTGTTTTCCAGGTGTCGTCATCTGTGTCAGCTCTTCTCTGAAGTTTCTGTTGGTTCTGTCATTTCTATATCTCTCCAAAATATTCCCTCTTTTAAAGGATTATAGTAAACTAATAAAAACTAATAAAAGTTGTGCTAGTTTGAACATATTGTGTACACCAGAAAAGCCATGGTTTAAACCTGACTCAGTCTTATGAGGGCAGCCTATTCTTTTAATCCTGATTCAGTACTGTAGATTGGAAACTTTTGATTAGATTATCTCCAAGGAGGTGTGACCCCACCCATTCCAGGTGGATTTTTATTAGTTTACTATAATCCTTTAAAAGAGGAAATATTTTGGAGAGATACAGAAATGACAGAACCAACAGAAACTTCAGAGCAGAGCTGACACAGATGACGACACCTGGAAAACAGAGACATGGATGTTTAGAGATGCCTGGAGTCCTACAGATTTTGTCATGAGATATTAAGCCATCCTGAACCTAGAGAGAGCCAAGGGAAACCAAGAGATGAAAGCCAGCCCTGGAAAAGCAAAGTGAGGAATCCCCACAGGAACAGAGGCTGAAAGCAATGGAGCACAGGAGTAGGGACCAGCCGATGCCAGCCATGAGATGACGTAGCTGACAGAGGTGTTTCTGACCCATAGACCTTCCTTGAATTAAGGCTCTTTCCCTGGATACCTTAGTTTGGACATTTTTATAGGCTTAGAACTGTAAACTTGAAACTTATAAAATTGCCCTTTTTAAAGTCAAAAAACTAAAAGAAGAAGAAATTTGAACTAATTGGGAGTTATGTTCCACAAAGACAACTTATTATTGAAGACCCCTATTATAGGAATCTGACTTTGAGACCGTGTACCAGCAGTGTGTGCTGCAAAGCATTTTTCGAGAAGTCACAGTAAAACTGTATTCATTCATTACTGAACACCAACAATGATTAACATCTTTACAGTGATGTTCTAGGTTTTTCAGTCAATCAGAGTGTTAAAAGGGTAATGTTTCATAGTTCAAGGCCACAACTTTTTTTTCAATTGACTTATTCTTACTTTAAATAATTATAGATGGAAATCAATGTTGTGTTTGGCAGAAAAATTAATAAAAATCTTTGATTCACAGGGAGACACACACACACACACACACATACACACAAAGAGGCTATTCTGGAGGCTACTCACATACTAGCTTCAACTAGAGATTGCTAATTACCAGGGTTTGCGAAACCCCAACCAAAATCATTCTTGTCAACCTTAAAGAACAGCTGGGGCTTTATCTGAGATTCTACAAAAGTTTCACACACTAAGATTACTTTCCAGAAACCTACGAACTCCAGATGGGTTCCTGGTCCAGATAAGTTCTGAAATCCAGAGGGGCTAGTCTCTCCAAGAACAAAATCTAATTCCATTCCCCATCCCTTGTTGAACCCCCTTTCCAACATGAAAAACTTAGAATGGGCATAGCCCAAATACCCCTAAAGATTGGGAGAAGGATCAAAGGAGAAGGAGGAGTTGTAGCAGAGAAGATAGGATTTAACAAATGAGCATGACTGCTGAATCATTATATTGATATTTCTTTCAGTCGCCAGTGTCTTGTAGCAGCTGGAAAAATCTAAAATCCTGGAACTGTAACCCATACCAAGCTCTGAAATCTGTTCTATAACTACTTGTTACAATGTACTTTGAAATGTATTTGTTTCTTGCATATATATTTCACAATAAAAATGTTAAAAAGTATTTAAAAAAAGAATCAAAACAAAAAAAAGTATAAATCGTCCTTAAGAGTTATTAAAATGCAATTATCCTTGGGAAAAATAAATACTAAATCATTATATTGCATTAACACCTTAGCAGGGCTTAGTTTCAGTAGTGGCAGCTAACTGGGCTCTGGATCACAAAATTAGGAATGTTTTTACAGTCTAAATGACTAGTTGTGAGAGCTGAATTGAGGACATAATGTTCTGTCTGGGGCTGGAGGGTCTTTACAGAGAGAGTGGGGAGGAGCCTGAACTACAGGTGGCCTAAGAGCCGTGGGTACCTAGAGGCAAGGACAGGTAGATGCTGGGACCAGGAAACAGGAGAAAGATAACAGGAGTGGATGTATGAAGACCCCAAAGGCAAACCTAATTCATATCGCATTTGGGTCCAAAGCTGGGACTACCTATTAGCTTCGTTTTGGTTTTTTTTTTTTTTTTTTTCTTTTTTTTCGCATGGACAGGCACTGGGAATTGAACCCCAGGATCTCCGGCATGGCAGGTGAGAACTCTGCCTGCTGAGCCACCGTGGCCCACCCTATCTATTAGTTTTTTATTTCACATCTCTTTGACAGTGAAATGCACATGCATTAACTCAGTGAACTTCTTCAATCAATTGAAAATTATCATTTTTAACAGAATAGCTGAAAGAAAAGTGTTCATTGGTAAAGCTTGGAAGTCTCTAAGATTAGATTACCAAACATCCCTCTAATAAAAAATTAGATATTTGCCTTTTGTCAAGTGCAAGCACCCAATCTCTCCACCTCTTTTTTCAGCACCCAGAACCCATATATAAAATAAGGAGGAGGAAAAGATGCCTGCAAAGTCAAAGTAAATGCTCCAAAGTCAATGCCTTAAATACATGCACCTGAATTATACCCAAGCCCGATAAGTTCTCATTAGAGACAGCAAATAACATGGAAGCTTAGGAGTACCCCCAAATCAGGTGCACCTATAGTTACAAGAAGTGACAGCTGCCAGAAGGGAAAGAGAAATACATGAGACTGACTAGAAAGTGTCACACTCTGGGGTCATCTGCACAACGAGAAAGAGTTCTAGTCCCCAAATCCTTGAGGATGTAGGAATGCTAAAGTTCACAGTTAAGTTTAAGAGATATCAAGAAAAGATAGAATAGAGTTCAATGATTTTAGGAATACTTACCTCCAATAAGTCTCACAGCCTTTATTATCTGCATCATTTATTGTTGTCTCTCTAATAGTTCAAACTATATGGTATCTTAAATGTATCCTGGGCAGGTAAGAGTTAATAAAGGTTAACTAAAACTGAATTCTCAAAACTTGTACTGACAAGAGGCAAATAATCTTGGGTAATGTCCTGGGCTAATTAAAAACCAAATGTGCTGTAGGTTAAAATGTCACATAAATTTAGACATGTATGAGTCACAGGTCTCTCTCAACAAAAATGAAGAAAGACAGAAAACTTGTGGTAAAAATAACATGATACAAAAGAGATTCCAAAGGAAATGATTAGAAAACCACCAAACTGTCCTTAACTTTTGTCACTGAAATCTACCATCAAACATATCCCTCTAGAATAAGCACTCTCCCTGAAATTGCAATGACTAAAAACAGTGAATTTGAAATGGTAGAGAGTTGATAAATTTATTCTCAGGAATATTTCAGAGATAATTCCCAGGTTTAATTATTATAAGGTCTAGATAAAACTAGAAAACATTAAGTTATACATAAAATATATAGACACACATGGGGATCCAGGGCCCAGAATTCCCTTCCATATTGAGAACATCCTTCTTCAAATTGAGAGCAGGTCATTGAGAAAGCTATCTACATGACCAGGACAGACATGAAAGGTCATTATACCTCCTCGGGGGGAAAGAGTGTACAAATGGTATTGTAAATAAGGCATTGAAACTCCCCTCCCCTGATCACTGCTGATAACAGACCATCAAACCCCTGTGTCATGAGACCCTGCTGAAATTCTGTTGTCACATTCTATGAAATTTCTTTGTCCTGTACCCTTACAAGCACTGACTTCCATTTCATGACCAGCCACCATCAGGAAGAATCCTTTCCCGTTTGCAAGTCCTACCTAAAATTCATGTGTAACTCCATGCCTGATGTGTCCTTTAGTCTTTGGACTGCCCCAACCCAAGACCACCAAGAGCTGGGTTGGAAAAACATAGTTTAAAAAGTGATTAGAGATTGTGGTGGTTTGATATGAACCCCAGAATACTATGTTCTTAAATTTAATCCATTTATGTGGGTGAAAACCTATTGTGAGTAGAACTTTTCTGGAGGTTCCGTCAGCTAAGGAATCACCCAGGCTTTTTCTTAGTCTTCTTACTGGAGTCCTTTATATGAGAATGAACAGGGAAAGAGAGGGAGGAAGACAAGGAAGCAAGAATTGGAAAGCAATGCAATGTGGAAGAAAAGGGAGAGACCAACAGATGCAGCCACATGCCTTGCCATGGGGCAGAGGAGTCAAGGATTGCTGGCAGCCAGTCTTCAGGAAGAAAGCAACACCTTGATGCTACCTTGATTGGACATTTCTCTCAGCCTCAAAATTGTAAGCCAATATCTTCCCATTGTAAAGTCCATCCATGGTATATGCGTTCAACAGCCTAGGAAACAAAAACTGAGGTCAACCCAAAACAATATTACTGCCTGAGTGTCGGTGAAACATATTTCATACATGTACCCACATCCATCACTGTGAGTCTAGCACAAAGGGTTGTTGTAATCTGGCCACATATTAGATTGTCAGCTTCAACCCCAAGTCACCCCAGATCAACCTCAGAGCCATCCAGCAACCCATCCACAAGGCCAGCTTAATTCCCTTTAGACTGGCCCAGTCTGGCTCTTTATCTCTGCACAACAGTACCCACACACCCAGAGATGAGGAAAGACTTCAATGTGTTTGTTTTCAAATGGGAATAAAGTACCTACTGAAACCAAGAAAGCCTCCTAACTGTAGGGTTGAACTAACAACTCTGCCTGGATTCCCCAGAGATATGGACAGTAGCTGGAACTGATAAATTGTCATCCAGTAGTTCTGAAGAAAAGAAATTTGAGAAATTTGCATGATACTTCTGGATCCCATTGTTCCTATCAAGCTTATTTGCTTTTTACCTCTTGAGAGCACAAAAGAGTTACTAAGAGTGATAAAGAAATCCTGTTGGAGGAGAAAACTTGAGGGGCCTCCCAGAGGACTCTTCACCTCAGGCCTCATTTCATTCCAAAGGACTTCCAAGGAAGCCTATTTATAGGAGTTCACAGATATTTACTTTCCTTCCCCTGTTGTTGTTTGGTTTGGTTTGGTTTGGTTTCAGGAAAGAAAATGGCAATGCTTTCCTCATTCTTGAGCTTTCGCTGCATTCATCCTGCAGATTTTTTTTAAGGAGAGGGAGACTTTATCTATGGATAGGCCAATTTCCTATCTTACTGGATTCCACCTTGTCTTGACATTTTTTTAAAGCGATGCTTTGCAAAACCAAAGCAGTGGTGGACATTTATTTATGGTTTAATGCATCCTTAAATATTGCCAGCTTCTAAGAATAAATTGCAACATTACTCACACAGATGATTCCATAGGGAACAAAAATAAAACAAAATTGTAGTTTACAAATGTAGTTACTTGATTATTAAGCTAATATTAAGTAAAGTAGGGGGTAAATAATCCAAAAGAGTAAATGATCCAAAATCAATACATGTCTGTCTGGGTGCATATGTTTCATTATGTCTAGTAATTAACCTCAATTAATGTATAAGTTTTCATTCAATAAATATTAATTAAATATACATTTTATGCCAGACACTAAGCTGGGTGCTAAATACACACAAAAAAAACGAGGAAGGAATTTATGCCTCCATAGGTTTCACTCTCTGGTAAGGAAAACAAGAAAATAAGCAAGATTCTAGGGAGTAAATAAATAGTGTAGAATTTTGAGGAAAATGGACATACATTCAGGCCAGAACATTAATAGAATGGGACACATGGCTAACTGCCAAGAAGCATCTCAGTGTGGCCCTCCTTTGGTAAATCTCCCTGTACAGGATCTGTACTGCTCCCAGAAAGCTCAGAAATCTGATTCTGTGAACACGTTGAGCATAGCTCTGTCTCTGGGATGATGAACAAGCTCACAAACACTAATGCAAACCTGGAATTCTAATTTGTTAGCTTCCAGTAAAGCTTAGCATTGTCTCGTGAATCATGGACCAGAGGATTTGGGTTGACGTTGCCAACTCATTCTATGTCTGAAAATAGATCTTCCTACCAATTTTCCTACACATTATCAATCTCCACCATACTGATAAGACTGTTTAGATGAATAAAGAATCAAAACTACAGGCATTACTTGAATATAACATACTTGTTAATTTCAGGCCATGACAAACATGAGACCTCCATCTTCACACTAAAGGGACCCAATGATACCTAAGTGGTTAAGACCACAATCACCCTATCCCTGAAAGTAGGCTTACCTTCCCTGTGGGTAAACATCCTTCATCACTAACTCTTTCTTTTTTTTAGTTTTAATATACCTAATTTTAACATATGGGTATAGTTTTACAATTGAGATAAATCAAGAACAAAATCAAAATCACCCATACTCAATTCCTAGATTTGGGAATGTTTTTCCCCCATCTTTATTATATTTGTAAAGATAATGGATGGATGGATGGATGGATGGATGGATGGATGGATGGATGGATGGGTAGGCAGATATAGATAGATAGATAGATAGATAGATAGATAGATAGATAGATAGATAGATAGATAGATATACATACATATCTATCTTTCTGCATGTTTGTCTCATATAGTAATCTGGGGGCTCTCGCTATGGTACCACACCCAAAAAATATTTCTGTTCGGCATCCAAACTAATAGCAAAGTAATTTAAAGATTTGTAAGAGTCTCTTGCAAAAAAAAAAAAAAAGGACAAAGAACATATTTAAGAGAAATTCTTAAAAGTCCTTTTTACCTCATTTGATTCATTTTAAAACTCCCACGCCTACATTTCTCCTCCATACTCAAAAAATATTTACCCCCTCTCAAAATTCACGTAGTCTCTTCAATCCAGCAAGTCTGCATACTCAATCCACTTTTTCCTTGGTCCTCTTCCAGTGTAACTCAGGCTATTACCCAAATCAATCAGTATCAGCACTGTTTAACCTCTCTCTTCAACCTCACTCATATGTAGGAAGTGGCTATGCCTTTCTTTTTTCCCACTGAACCCCTGTGCCAAGCAGAGTGCCTCACACAAGGCAGGTGTTCAACATATTTGTTGATCACTGAACACTCATGCACACATACACACACACACACACACCCCATATATCTACACATACAGTATTTTATAGAACTGAATATAACTTCTATATAAATTTTAATTATTTATGTTCCACATTGTGAGAAATTTCCCAAATCATTACAAATTTTTTTCCTAGGTCGCTTCTTATTGATTGCTGAATATTCCACTATATAATTGTCCCTTAATTTCATTTCTCTATTTCGATTGCTTTCATATTTTCTGTATAAATAGTGTTTAAAAAAATTCTTGTACGCAATTATATCTGATTATTTTCTTAGAAAGATTTTCTAGAAGTAGAATCACTGGGTTTGACTTAGTATGAATTTTTTTAGGTCTCAATACAGCCAAATTAATCGCCTGACTAAGCAATTGCAACGTATCACCCCCATAGCAAAAAAGGACACTTCACCCTGAACCTTTCTCAGCACAGCATGCTAAAGGGTTTTTTTTCATCTTCTTTAAAAAAAAAAAAAGATTTTGTTAGAGAAGATGTGGGTTTACAGAACAAGCATGCATAAAATACAAGATTTCAATACATCACCTCACCACCAATACCTTACTTGGGTGGGGAACATTTGTTACAGTTGAAGATAACACTTTTATTTTTTGTAATTTCACTACTTTTTTTTTTTAGCAGTACTTGCCTTGCTACAATTGGTGAAAGATTATTAAATAGTACCATTAATTATCATCCATAATTTACATTAGGTATGTTTTTCTCAACTATCACCCTATTAACACCTTGCACTAGTGTCCTATATATGATAAAATTCATAAAATAGCATACTTGTAAGAGATTAAGCAACTTCTACAATAGGGTTCAGTGTTATACAGTCCAATGTTTCATCTTTTAAATTTTATTCTAGTAACATTTACAACCTAAGGTTTCCCTTTTTAACCACATTCACCTATATAATTCAGTGCTATTAATTACACTCAAAATAATGTACTACCATCACCATCATCTATTTCCAAATGTTTACAATCACGAATTTCTAAGTAGAAATTCATACAAAACAAGCATCCACTCCTCCATCTCTAGCCCCAGCCTATCCCTCAGCAACCTATATTATATATTCTTAGCACATTTTGTTTATCCATTCATTGGTTGATGGACAGGTTGCAGTCATCTTTTGGCAATTGTGAATAATGCCATTATAAACATCAATGTGCAAGCATCTGTTAAAATACCTGCTTTCAGTTCTTCTGGGTAAATGCATAATAGCAGGATAGTTGAGTCATATGTTAATTCTGTAGTTAGCTTCCTGAGGAACTGCCAAACTATCTTCCACCGTGAATGTACCATTTGATATTCACATCAGCAATGAGTAAGTATTCCTATTTCTCCACACCCTCTCCAACACTTGTAGTTTTCTGAGTTGTTGGGTTTTTTATTGTTTGCTTGTTTCTTGGCATGGGCAAGCTCCAGGAACTGAACCCAGGTCTCCAGCTTAGCAGGCAAGAATTCTTGCCACTGAGCCACTGTTGCAAGTGGTTTTTAAATAGGAGCCATTCTACTGGGTATGAGCTGATACCTCATCGTGGTTTTAATTCACATTTCCCTTACAGCTAATGATATTGAGAACCTTTTCATGTATTCTTTCCCCATTTGTATAATCTCTTTGGAAGTGTGTCTATTAAAGTCTTTTTGCCATCTTTGAATTGGGTTATTTGTACTTCTGCTGTTGAGTTGTAGAGTTTCTTTATACATTCTGGATATTTAAACCCTTATCAGATATGTGGTGTCCAAATATATTCTTACTTTGAGTAGGTTGTCTTTTCACTTTCATGACAGTCTTTTGATGTTCAGAAGTTTTTTTTTTTAATTTTTTATTAATTAAAAAAAATTACAAGAAACACAAACATTCCCAACACATACACTCAGCAATTCACAATATCATCACATAGTTGCATATTCATCATCATGATCATTTCCCAGAACATTAACATCAATTCAGAAAAAGAAATAAAAAGACAACAGAAAAATATAACAAACAAACAAAAAAATTTTACATGTCATACCCCTTACTGATCCCTTTCATTGATCACTAACATTTCAAACTAAATCTATTTTAACATTTGTTCCCCCTATTATTTATTTTTATTCCGTATGTTCCTCTCATCTGTTGACAAGGTAGATAAAAGGAGTGTCAGACACAAGGTTTTCACAATCACACAGTCACATTGTGAAAGCTATATCATTATACAATCATCATCAAGAAACATGGCTACTGGAACATAGCTCTACATTTTCAGGCAGTTCCCTCCAGCCTCTCCATTACATCTTGGATAACAAGGTGATATCTACTTAAGCATAAGAATAACCTCCAGGATAACCTCTGGACTCTGTTTGGAATCTCTCAGCCATTGACACTTTGTCTCATTTCACTCTTCCCCCTTTTGGTCGAGAAGGTTTTCTCAATCCCTTGATGCTGGGTCTCAGCTCATTCGAGAGTTTTTATCGATCCCTTGATGCTGAATCTCAGCTCATTCTGGGATTTCTGTTCCACGCTGCCAAGAAGATCCACACCCCTGGTAGTCATGTCCCACATAGACAGGGGAAGGGTGGTGAGTCTGCTTGCTGTGTTGGCTGGAGAAAGAGGCCACATCTGAGCAACAAAAGAGGTTCTCTTGGGGGTGACTTTTAGGCTTAATTTTAAGTAGGCTTGACCTATTCCCTGTGGGGTTAAGTTTCATATGAACAAACTCCAAGACTGGGGGCTCAGCCTATAGCTTTGGTTGTCCACACTGCTTGTGAGAATATCAAGAATTCAATTTGGGGAAGTTGAGTTTTCCCCCATTCTCACCATTCCCCGAAGGGGACTTTGCAAATACTTTTCCACTCACTGATCAAATTGCTCTGGTATTCATCATGGCATCACCTGGACAAACCAACAAAATCTCATGTCCTAGAGAAAGTTCCATGTACTTAAGGTGTTCAATCAACTATCCACATAAGTTATATTAGGAGATGCACTAGTCAAAGTATAGATTTGTACCAAATAAACATTTTTTGCTTTAGTCTCATACATTAGTTGAAATTTTATAAACTATTATGTACCATCTATTTTCAGCACACTGCAGTAATGACATTCTTTTGCTCTTCCTCATGCAAAAACATTTTTAAATTTGTACATTTAGTCACTATCATTATACACTCTAGGCATTCCTAGATTATACCATCTCAATCTTTATCATCTATCTTTCTTTGTGATTTCATTTATGCCCCAGCCCTCCTCTCTCTATCATTCTCATATGCAGCTTCATTCAGTGTTTTAACATAATTGTATTACAGTTAGGTAATATTGTGCTGTCCATTTCTGAGTTTTTATATTCAGTCCTGTTGCACAATCTGTATCCCTTCAGCTCCAATTACCCAATATCTTACCCTATTTCTATCTCCTGATGGTCTCTGTTACCAAGGAAATATTCCAAGTTTATTCACTAATGTCAGTTCATATCAGTGAGACCATATAATATTTGTCCTTTTGTTTCTGGCTAATCACACTCAGCATAATGTCCTTAAGGTCCATTCATGTTGTTACATACTTCATAACTTTATTCTGCCTTACAGCTGCATAATATTCCATCTTATGTAAATGTCACAGTTTGTTTAGTCAACTGTCTGTTGATGGACAATTTGGCTGTTTCTATCTCTTGGTAATTGTTAATAATGCTGCTATAAACATTGGTGTGTAAATGTCCATTTGTGTCCTTGGTCTTGTGTCTTTTGAGTAGAGACAGCATATAGATGGGTCCTGTTTTTTAATCCATTCTGCCAGACTATGTCTTTTGTTTGGAGAGTTTAATCCATTAACATTCAGTGTTATTACTGCTTGGGTAGTACTTTCGTCTACTATTTTGCCTTCTGGATTTTATATGTCATATCTAATTTTCCTTCTTTTTACCTTTACTCATAGTCTTCCTTTCTACACTCTTCTCCACACCTCTCTCTTCTGTCTTCGTATCTTTCTCTAGTGTTCCCTTTAGTATTTCTTGCAGAGCTGGTCTCTTGGTCACAAATTCTCTCAGTGATTTTTTGTCTGAAAATGTTTTAATTTCTTCCTTATTTTTGAAGGGCAATTTTGCTGGATATAGAATTCTTGGTTGGCAGTTTTTCTCTTTTAATAATTTAAATATATTACCCCTCTGTCTTCTCGCCTCCATGGTTTCTGCTGAGAGATCTGCGCATAGTCTTACTGGGCTTCCCTTGTATGTGATGGATTGTTTTTCTCTTGCTGCTTTCAAGATCCTCTCTTTCTCTTTGACCTCTGACATTCTGATTATTAAATGTCTTGGAGTATGTCTATTTGAATCTATTCTCTCTGGGGTACGCTGCACTTCTTGGATCTTTAATTTTAAGTCTTTCATTAGAGTTGGGAAATTTTCAGTGATAATTTCCTCCATTAGTTTTTCTCCTCCTTTTCCCTTCTCTTCTCCTTCTGGGACACCCACAACATGTATATTCGTGCGCTTCATATTGTCTTCCAATTCCCTGAGTCCCTGCTCATATTTTTACATTTTTTCCCTATAGTTTCTGTTTCTTGTTGGATTTCAGATGTTCTGTCCTCCAGATCAGAAATCCTAAGTTCTGTCTCTCGAAATCTACCATTGTAGGTTTCCATTGTTTTTTTCATCTCTTCTACTGTGTCTTTCATTCCCATAAGTTCTGTGATTTGTTTTTTCAGACTTTCAGTTTCTTCTTTTTGTTCTTTCCTTGCCTTCTTTATATCCTCCCTCAATTCATTGATTTGGTTTTTGATGAGGTTTTCCATGTCTGTTCGTATATTCTGAATTAATTGTTTCAGCTCCTGTATGTCGTTTGAATTGTTGGTTTGTTCCTTTGACTGGGCCATATCTTCAATTTTCTTAGTGTGATTTGTTATTTTTTGCTGGCATCTAGGCATTTACTTACCTTAATTAGTTTATTCTGGAGATTGCTTTCACTTCTTTTATCTAGGGTTTTCTTGCTAGATGAATTTGTTGTCTATCTGTTCTTTGACATTCTGTTCAGCTTTATCTGGACCTTTAGCTTAAGTTTTGTTTAACAGAGGAGAATTTTTCAGTTCTTATTTTCTTGTTTCTTGCCCTGCTTGTGTGGTACCTTTCCCGCCAACATGCTTAGGAGGGTCTATTTAGATATTATAGACCCCAGCCAGATTTTCGCAGACCAAACTGGCCTCCTATCAGGAGGAAAGAGTCACCTGCATCAGTTTTCCCTGAGGGTGAGACCCAGCAGGTTGAAAGACTTTCCTGTGAAGTCTCTGGACTCTGTTTTTCTTATCCTGCCCAGTATGTGGTGCTTGTCTGACTGCAGGTCCCACCAACATAAGATGATGCGGTACCTTTAACTTTGGCAGACTCTCCCTGCTGGGGGCGTGGTGGAGACAGAGGAGAGGTTGTAGGCTGGTTTTAATGGCTTCAAATTACCAAGACCTGGTGTCTGAATTCCTTGATGGAGGGATTCCACCTGGGTGGGCTTCATCCCTCCCATGGGGAAGGCACAGACTCCAGATAAGCCCCCAAAAGAGTTCACTTCTGCCTATGCCTGGGGCAGTTACAGCCTGAAATGTCCTGCCACTGTATCCAGAGGCAGTCGAGCCTTTGTAGGTACACAGCCACAAAAACCTCTGTTTCCTTCTTTTTTTTTCCTGCTTTTTCTGTCAGTCCTGCACCGTCGGCACCGGGGCAAAAATAAGCAACCTCCACTTTGATCAGGTTCACCTAAGCTGGGGGCCTATTTTTAGTAGTCAGAATTTGTTAATTAATTCCACAATTGGCATTTGATTGTGCCCAGTCCCTGCTGCTGGTAAAGTCCTTTCCTTTCCCCTCTGGGAAGCAGCCTGTCGGGGAGGGGTGCTGGCCGCCACAGCTTTGGGAACTCACATTTCTGGGGGGTGCTCGCAGCCGGTCCAGCTGGTCTAGACTGGAGTATACTGTGTGTCCGGTCACTGATGTGGCCCCAGGAGCTGTTCTGTATTGTTTCTGGTTATTTAGTAGTTGTTCTGGAGAACGAACTAAAATGTGCATGTTGTTAAGCCGCCATCTTGACCTGTTCAGAAGTTTTTAATTTTGAAGGTTTTATTCATCTATGTTTTTCTTTTGTTGCTTGTGCTTTGAGTGTAAAGTCTAAGAAAACATAACCATTACAAAATCCTCAAGATGCTTCCCTACATTTTCTTCTAAGAATTTTATAGTACTGGTTCTTATATTTAGGTCTTTGACCCATTTTGAGTTCATTTTTATATATAGTGTGAGATAGGGGCCTTCTTTCATTCTTTAGCATATGTATATCCAGTTCTCTAGTATCATCTGTTGCAGAGACTACTCTTTCCCAATTAAGTGTCCTTGGCAGCCTTGTCAAAACTCAATTGGCAATAGGTGGGAGGGTATATTTCTGAACAGTTAACTGAATTTCATTGATCAATATGTCTATCCTTGGGCCAATACAATGCTTTTTTGACCACAGCAGCTTTGTAATATGCTTTAAAGTCAGGCTATGTGAGTCCACCACCTTTATTCTTTTCCAAGATGTTTTTAGTTCTTAGGGGCCCCTTACCCTTGCAAAAAACTTTGATAATTGACTTTTCCATTTGTGAAAAATAGGCAGTTGGAATTTTCATTGGGTTTACATTGAATATGCAATCATTTTTTGTAGAATTGACATCTTTATGATATTTAGTTTTCTAATCCATGAACACAGAACACATCCATTTACATAGATGTTCTTTCATTTCTTTTGTAAAGAAATGAAAAGTTTTCTGTGTATAAGTCCTTATCATCCTTAATTAAATTTATTTCTAGATATTTGATTCTTTTGTTTGCTATTGTAAGTGGAATTTTGTCTTGATTTCCTCCTCAGATTGCTCATTACTAGTATGTAGAAACCCTACTGATTTTTCCATGTATTGATCACTCCATCACTTTGCTGAATTAATTTATTAGCTCTAGTATCTTTGCTGTAGGTAGGCTTTTTTTTTTTTTTTTTTTTTGGAATTTCTGCATAAGGGATCATGTCCTCAGCAAATACTGAATGTTTTACTTCTTCCTCATTAATTTGGATGCCTTTTATTTATTTTTCTTGCCTGAATGCTCTGTCTTCAACTTTCCGAACAATGTTAAATAATGGTGGTGACAGTGGGCCTCCTTATCTTGTTTCCAGTCTTGGAGGGAAAGATTTCAGTCTTTCACCATTGAGTGTGATGTTAGCTGTGGTCTTTTCATATGTGTCATTTATCATGTTTCTTTTCCTATTTTTTGAAGTGTTTTTATCAAGAAAGAATGCTGAATTTTGTTGAAGGCCTTTTCTCTGTCAATGAACTTGATCATATGTTTTTTTTCCATTCATTTTGTAAATGTAGTGTATTGCATTAATTGGTGACTTATTTTTAACCATCCTTGCATATCTGGGATAAAATACATGTGAATATGGTGTGTAATTATTTGATGTGCTGTTGGATTTGATTTGCAGGCATTTTGTTGAGGATTTTTCATCTATATTCATAAGATAAATCAGTCTGTGGTTTTCTTTGCTTGTGGTATCTTTATCTGGCTTTGGTATTAGGGTGATTTTGGCCTCATAGAATGAGTCAGGTTATTCTCCCTCTTCTTCAAATTTTTGGAAGAATTTGAGCAGGGTTGGTATTAATTCTTCTTGAAATGATGGGTAGAATTCACCTGTGAAAAATCTGGTCCCGGGTGTTCTTTCCTGGAAGGTTTTTGATGACTATAGAATCTCTTTACTTATCATTGGTCTGTCGATGTCCTTTATTTCTTCCAGTTCAGTGTAGGTTGTTTGTGGGGTTCTACAAATTGCTGCATTTCACCCCAACTGTCTAATTTGTTGACATACAGCTGTTTATAGTCTCATGACCCTTTTTGTTTCTGTGACATCAGTAGGAACGACCCCCTTATAATTTGATTTTATTTATTTGCATTTTCTCTTTTTATCTTTGTCAGTCCAGCTAAGAATTTGTCAATTTTATTGATAGTCTCAAAGAACTAACTTTTGTTTTTGTTAATTCTCACTATTGTTTTTTATCACTTTCATTTATTTCTGCTCTAATCGTTGTTATCTCTTTCCTTCTGTATGTTTTGGGGTTAGCTTGCTTTTATTTTTCTAGTTCCTCCATATGGGCATTTAGATCTCTGATTTTAGCTCTTCTTTTTTAACATAAGTGTTTAGGGATATAAATTTCCCTCTCATCACTGTCATGGCTGTATCCCATATGGTTTGATATATTTTGTTCTTATTTTAATGTACCTCAAGATATTTATTGATTTCCCTTGCAGTTTCTTTCCAGGCACACTGATTATTTGAGAGTGTCATTTAACTTTCATATATTTGTAGATTGTCCAGTCCTCTGTTATTTACTTCCAACTTCATACACTTATAGTCAGAGGAGATACTTTGTATGATTTCAGTTTTCCTAAATTTATTGTGACTTGTTTTATGACCCATCATGTGGTTTGCCCTGGAGAATGATCCACATGCTCTTGAGAAGAATGTATTTCTTGCAGTTCAGTGGGGCAATGTTCTACAAAGGTCTGTTAGGTTATTTCATTTATCATATTATTCAAGTACATTTTAACAAGTAGTTATTGGACAGCTTTCAAAGTTTGATATGAGTTTCAGTTTAGGCATCTGATTACTTTTATCAGTTAACTTTTGCATCAATTTCTGTCTGTTGTCTATGGTTTTATTGTTGTTTGCCTTTATAGTGAGACTCTTCTTTGATGTTTGGGGTAAGTTATCCTAGACTTTTAGAATAGCCTGTGTTTAACTGCTCATGTTTTCTGTGTTCTTCCTGGATATGTGGTGCAATATTTAAGATTATACTCTTTGGTCAAAGATTTCACCTCAGGAGACGGCTTCCTTTCTAAGTCCTTCTCTAGGAATCTTGATCTGTTCTGCTTGTTTTTGTGCAGAATTTTCTCCCTAGCTCCTATGATTTGTTAAATTCTCCTCCCCAGTCAATGCCCCATTTTCCAGTTTAGTTTAGCCCCTCCCTCCTTTTTATTTTTTCTCCCTTTGAGGCTTTTTTGCATCCAGTTTCTTCCCTGTTAAGGTATCCAACCCTGGGGGGCCAGATGGGATCAATCCAGAAAGGTGGGTCACTCAACTCCAGAAAAGTGCATTTTTGCCTTTAAGTAGTCCAGCTGACTGATACCAGATTGAGTATGGGCATAAGAGTTCTGGCCAGCATTTCAACCATAGTCTCTCTTTCTCCAGACACTCCCCACCCCCCTGCATGGGTCCATTTGCATGCAGCCATCCATCAGCTTGCATTTCATCTTGATCTCTGTGGACTCAGGACCCTATGCCTGAATATGCATGGAGGTCTAACTTGCTATTGTGAATCATTCTGCATTGTCTGTTTGTGGTGGGAGGGATTTTGGCCATGCTGCATCTGTTTAACTCCCAAGCTGCTTAGGACTGAGTGAACAGGAACTGACAAGAAGCCTGGGATGGAATTTTCATACCTGATGCTTTTCTGTTTCTTTAATTCAGAGTTTGTGGCATACTCCAATCTCTACCATATTTCAAGTCCTAAAGAAGTAGGATTTGTCCTTTTTTTCACTAACTCTCTAGGGAGCCTTTTTCAGGGATGTCTTACACTGCCATAATGATGAATTAATTCCTTAAAGATATTTTTTATAACTAAAAGTACAGTACAACTTGCAGTTATTTGGAATGGTTGATTAGGCCATTGTCCTTGCTTACTGCATATCATATTATATGAGAGTTAATCAACTTTCAAATAATTTAAATCTTTATAACACTAAAATGATATTCAATATAATCAGTATCTTTCTGAGATAGTATTTCAGAAGGTAACATTACTGCCTCATAGTCATCAGAATTGCTACTTTAACAATGATGTATGTTAAAAAAAAAACTATGTTTTTGGATTTTAGATAGAATAATTTGACAGCTCCAAGTTATGTTCAGATAGATACTTGTGTCAGTTTGAAAATATTATGCACCCCAGAAAAGCCATGTTTTAATCCCGATTCAATCTTGTAGGGAAGTCATTTCTTTTAATCCTGTTTCAACATTGTAAGACAGAAGCTTTTGATTAGATTATCTCCCTGGAGATGCACCACAGTTGGGTATGACCTTTGATTAGATGGAGATGTGACTCCACCCATTCCGAGTGGGTCTTGATTAGTTTACTGGAATCTTTTAAAAGAGGAAACATTTTGGAGAGTGCTCAGAACAGAGACACTGATGTTTGGAGATGCTTGGAGCCCAGCAGACATAGCCATGTGCCTTCCCATGAGATGTTAAACAAGCCAGACCTGGAGAGAGCTGAGGGAAGCCAAGAGATGAAAGCCAGCCCAGAGAAGCAAAGTGAGGAACCCCCACAGGGACAGAAAGCAATAGAGCCCAGGAGAAAGGGAGCAGCACGCACCAGCCATGTGCCTTCCCAGCTGACATGGTATCAGCCTTTCTTAGGGAAGGTAACCTCTTGTTGGTGCCTTATTTGGAAACTTTCTTGGTGGTAGAACTATAAACTTCTAATTTATTAAATTCCTTCTTTAAAAGCTGTCCCTGTTTCTGGTATATTTCATTCCAGCAGCTTAACAAACTAATACAATGCTCTTTCCTAAAATAAATTGTATTCTAAAAAAAAAAAGCTAACTGATACAATCTGACTATCCAGTTTATTCTCATTTTGTGGTATAAATAAGTATCTACTAGGAATAAACAGAATGTTAATCCCAGGCATATGATGCTGTTATTTTTCTCTTACCCTTAATTACTGTGGTAGGCATCAGTAGTCTTCAGCAAATCCTTTTATTCCTGTCTGGCTTTTTATCAGGAGGGATATAACAAAAGTAATAACTTATATCTACTTGTTAGATTAAAATATTTGTCTCAATCCTTGTGATCTAGCCATTAATTCCTTAACTTATCACTTTTAAAACCTTGTCACATCCACTGCCTTTTTGAGTGGGAAATAGTATCTGATTTTTCCTCGTGAGTTCAGGATATTGCTCTGTACAGGTGGTGACTCTCTATTAGAAGTGAATAAAAGCTTCATTAGATGTTTCTTATAAAGAAAATTAATTTTCTTTTCTTAATCTACTTCATTTTATTATCATCAGAGCATAATTCAGAGAAAGGGGTGTGATACATTTTGACAGGCCTTCCTGTAGAGAAGTTGTTCCAGTTAACTTGGCTGAATTCTACAGGGAAATGCCTTGCCTAGAGAAAATAGTGCAAGAGACTGAATGGACCAATGACTCAGTCAGGAAAACATGTTGACACTAAAATATTCCATGTAAAATACATGATATTTTTAATGCTTACATTTCATATTTAATAATCTAGCCCTGAAAGAAACACCCAAGTTCAGCTACCTGACTGGCATTTATGTATGCCATCATTAGAACTGCCAAAACAATCTCTAGAAATAGAATCAGAAGGAGCTGGGGTGCTTTCTCTCTGAAGTTTTATCAGTGTTACTTGATGTGAATACACACTTGCCCCAAAAAGTAAAGCTAAAAAAAACCTTTCTGGTTATAAGTATAACACAATATGTAACACATACACTACTCACACATGCACGCACAAACATACACACACTTGAAGCAACATTCTTTCAAGGCTAATGGTGAGGGTTTCTTTTTCTTTAATTCTTCAGATATTTATGAATAAACAGGCATAGGCAAAAAAAATCTAAGAAAAATGGGAGAAATAATTTCTGAAATTAAATTATGGAATAAAGAGGTTTCAAAGATATTGTTATAATGTGGAAAAGAAAATAGGATGATATCTTAATAAGCAAAAACAAATGTTCATTAATGGATATTACATCTGACTGAACTGCTTTAATTTCTTATTTTAGGATTGCAAGACATTTTCCCAAATGATCAAAATCTGAAATGTGAATTTCCTGATTCACAAGTAAAATTCTCATTATGAATTACTATGGTCCCACTAATCAGCCATGTAAAATTGCAGTACTTGATAAGATAGTGTTTTTTCATCAATTTTTTTTCTTTCAACTTAATTGCCTATATTAGTCAGGGTTCTCTAGGGAAGTAGAACCAACAGGAGATATTGTAAACATGAGATTTATGAAAGTGTCTCATACAACTTCGGGGATGCATGAGTCCAACATCCACAGGACAGGCCATGAGGCTGGCAGCTCCAATGGAAGGTCTCTATGAACTTCACAGGAGAAGCTGGCTGGCTAAAGAACAAGTGAAAATTCTCTCTTCTCCCTTAAATGTCTTCAACTGATTGGACCAAGTCCAACTGATTAGATTTTCTCACTTGTGGACCACACCCTTAGTTGATTGTTGGTGTGATGCATTCAACCACAGATGCAGTCAACTGATTGATGATTTAATACACCAGCTTTCTGGTTTATAAACCAGCCACAAAATATCCTTGTAGTAATGCTTAAGCCAGTGCTTGCCTGGCCAGACAACTGGCTACTATCACCTGCCCAAGTTGACACCTGAACCTAATCACCACATTGCCCATGTACTTGAAGAAACAATACAGCAGAGTTCTTTCCTTTAGTTCTTAGAATAAATTAGCCTTATCTTATTACATCAGGCTCCTAATTGCCAGATTTTAAAATTCTGGTAGAAATTCTGCAACACATTCTACAACAGCATCTGAAATGTAACGTTAATGGTGGATCATTTCATTCCTTTGATTTAGAAAACAAATGACAAGATCTATATCATATCAGATATTGTGTCCAAACTGTCTGACTTCAATATGTTGGATTTTAAAACGGGTGATGCCTTTTGAGAGAAAGGTCAAATTTCTTGCTTAAGGGTATGCACTTAAGGCCTTACTGATCAGTCCCCAATTACTCCCACTTGACTTTGTTTTGAGCCTTTCTCCAGCTGAGTGCTGAAGATGTACCAGCTAATGGTTTGTCACTGCATTAGGGTGTAGGGAGAACCTGAGGAAAACTATTAGAAAATGAAACTCTCAGGACTAGCAGAATAAGGAGCTCTGAAGTGCACTTGGCACTTAAAATAGTAATTATACCACACCAATTATACCATGGAGCCTTGAACAGGCTGATACTCATAAGGTGGAAAGGGTGCTGTTGATGCATATATGCTCCTAGGACCCTAACATCCTGTGATCTATACCACACAGGACTGGCCGCCTTTCAAAGTGTTCAGTTTTCTATCCTGTATCTCTGAAGTTCCTGATGAAAAATAGATGTGCTCTCTCAAAAGTGTCAGACATACTTGACTAAGAAAGAAAAAGAAATGCTCACTGGTTTTCAAAGGCTCTCATAAACAGGAGGCAGTAGGAGAGAAGAGGAGTAGCATAAAGATATTACAGAGAAGGAAGAATTGTAGCTCTCCAAAATGCTGTGTCTGTAGACAGCAGTCAGGAAAAGACCCAACCCCTCCCCTGGGTCACGCAGATTTCTTCATGAAATACTCATGGAAGAAATTTTTATAAAAGAGATTTCTTAAAATACATGTGTGTGTGTGTGTGTGTATACCTGTTAATATATATATGTATTTGTACTGTCTCCCTCACAGTAAGAAGGTCAGGAGGTTATACAAATTTCTACAATATTTCAGGAATCTTTTTGAAATTGTATGCAGAACCCAGATCATGATTTATTTCTTATTCTTAAAGGTTGACTTGATTTATTAAAGTACTCAAAAATTTCATCTAATAAGAAGAAAATGGAAATCAACCTAGTTATACTGTGGAAATATGGTAAAGAAACTATAATTTGTTTCTTTTGAGTTAGATAAAAACCAAACACTTCACTACTTCTGCACAATCCAGCCTAATTACCCATGTAGTATTAATTCTTCATGAAGAATTCCACTGACATGAAAGAAAAAGTCCACATTTATATTACTTACAAGTCAGGGACTTGGACATTGTAAAGCTTCAGGGTATTGAGAATATCTTCTGATTTCTTTCATTCCAGGTTAATATTTTCTATAACAATTCCTTTTTTCTGGCTAAAAAAAAATTATCTTTACTTTTTTGTTCAAAGTCTAAGACAAAATGATTGCTAAAATTTTCCATGTTAATTTTGTCATATTTTTGTTTTTTCTCATCTATATTGAATTCTTCAATAATTCAACCTCTTTAATGAACTGAGTCTTACCTTTTCAACATTTTCATGACTCTTGAAGATCATTAGACACCTTACTACTTCATGCATAATTGTGGACATCTTTTCCTTTTCCTTTAAACCTTCTTAAGCAGTACAAAGATCCTTACCTTGATACTGCTTCATCTGTATAAGCTTTATTTAACAGGTCCAGAAACTTTTCAGGCAAAATTTATTATTTTTGGTCAAAATAATGTTATTTTTATGCTGACCTGAAACAGCAGGAAGGCACAACAGCAATAACAAGACTTACTAACTGGTTGATTTGAAGATGTAGTTGCAAGTTGTAATGTTGTAGTATTCTTTGCTTTAATCAGTGCTCTTTTCTATAAGAAAAAATAACCAGTTCCCACCACTGGTTGTGAATCCCTTCTTACTTCTTTTTTACTGGGCTGCGTTCTGTTACTTATTACTAAGAGTTGCAACCAGGGAAATTCCTAGTAAATGCACCTATAGTTATACTTCCATCCTGTCCAAGTCCCAATTTTATCTTCAGCCTTAGAGAGCTGGGTTTGACCATATTCAAACTTACAAAACTCATTTCATCCTTCTCCTCTAAAGCCTATATCTGAATAATGAGTTTCTTATTGCTTCCTCCCTAAAACCTCATCTAGCCTACTTAAAAGCCTCCTAATTGAAGATGACCAGACCACACACTCAGGCCGGTGATAGCATCCATCAGAGATAACCTAGAATGGGAAGAGCAGTTGTAGGTATATGATTTCCTAATGCCCTTCACTTTCTGGAGCAGTGCATATAAATGTTAACAGGGCTGGATGGCAGGCTCCAGGTCAGGCGCTTAGTCCTTGGAATGTGGGGTTTTGAAGATGCATTATTGAGGAAGCACCAACCCATATCTTGGCATCATCAGGAGCTGGAGTCTAAGCCTGAAGGTTACAGCTGTATGATATGGCAGAGTCTCCAGCCCCATTGTGGTGGTTTGTAGCTGTGTACCCTCAGAAAAATACGTTCTTAAACTTTATCCATTCCTATGAGCATGAACCTATCATAAGAAGGACATTTTGATGAGGTTACTTCAACAAAGGTATGACTCTGTCAGGATGGGTCTTGATTCTATTACTGGATTCCTTTATAGCAGAATGAAATTCAGACAGATAGAAAGCCATGGGAAGCAAGAAGCTGTAGCTCAACAGAACCCAGAAAAGAAGGCAGAGGCCAAGAGAGGTCACCAGGTACATTGCGATGTGACAGTGGAACCAAGGCCCAAGATGGCAGCCAGCTGTAGAACACCAGTCCTTAAGAAGAAAGCATGGCCTTGATGATGCCTTGATGGACTTTCTCCTAGCCTCAGTGAGCTATTATAAATTTTCATTATTAAGCCATTGTCTAATTCCCATTGCATAGCATTTGCTTGCACAGCCAAGGAAACTAAAACATCTATTCTATCATCTCAGTATTCTATACAGAGAGACAGTTAAATCATCTCTGCAGGTCAGCCACCTCTCTGCAAAGCTTCCCTGAATTCTCAGCCTAGTTGACTCTTACCTCTTAATGTCTAAGGTGACCATTGAAAGAAAAGAGTGAACATTGCCTTAGTCCACATCTAATCATCACTCCACATTCGTGTTACTGAAATTATCCAGTTATAAGTCCTAAGAAAGGTGGAATATAGGGCATAATTCTATGGTACTTCTTTCCACAATTTTATCAGGAGCTAAACTTCCAAATTCATTCAAGAGAGCTGCTCCTTGATGGTAGAGTTGGAAGGGTCAAACAATTTCTTTAGGGGTTATGATTGGTGCTTGTGGACTAATACATTTTGTGTGACTTGCACAATGTTTACCTTTAAAAAATAAATAAATTTCTAGCATTTCACATTGGGCCTCTCAGTTAAAATTCAGATTTCTAGCTTCTCTCAAAAAATTAAAAGAATTTGATCTAATTGGACCTGTATACCTTCATGGCAACAATCAACTGGAGGTCAGTGTTGTCTGCTCTGTTTAGACAGGTATACTGTTATTCATGTGGGACTGTAATTCTTATTTTTGTTTGTTTGTTCATTTTTGTTTTGCCTGAGCAAGCACCAGGAAGTGAACCCGGGTCTCTGGCATGGCAGGTGAGAACTCTGCCACTGAGCCACCATGGCCCACCTGCAATTCCTGTTTTAGACTCCAAATTGAGTACTTGTATATAGCCCTATAATCAAAGAGGTTACTAAGAGTAACCTTAGTAATCTCTTAGAAGAGGTTCCTAGCAGTACTCTTTTAAGTTGTTTATTGTAGGTATAGCTGGCATATATTGTTCTCATCATGTCTCTCTGATCAAATGGGACAAAAATTGAACTGCTTAACAGTCATAATATTGTTTCTACAAAATTTTTTTCCCAGTTTCTACTGTGGATGTGGAAGTTTGCTATATATATTAGTACAGGGTTCTTTTTTGGTGGAAATTTATAGTTCAACATTTCAATATGAATTGAGCTGATTGGCTCAAAATATTCGTTTTTGTGTCTTAGGCAGGGTTAGTAAGGACATAGCTTGCTGCTTCTTTCTGTATTTAATACATTTTACACACTTTTGATTCTAACTAGAATAATTCAGGAAAATTTTCCTTGTATAGAGATAATAGGAAACCATTTAGAAGGAATAGTATATAACTTGAACCAACCAAGGAATGTATTGTAACCACTTAAGAATAAATAAACTCTTCAAAAGTTAATTAGTTGTATCACAAAGGACAACAGAAAGAAGTAGCAGATTAATAGAGCTGTATAAGGTTATTGCAATATCTTCCTACATTCCAATGTATTTTGGGCAGAAAATAAAAACAGTATTTGCAAAGAGAAGAATTTGTAATTAATAAATTTCCCTACTTGGGGAATTCCTAATATTCTCTCAAGGGTTAGGACTCCCAATTTAATAAATCAAGCTCTTGATCTTGAGGCTTGACTTTGTGAAATTTATATCTGTAACAGATAGGTAAGCTTACTTATAAACATGCCTAAGAGTCACCTACAGAGAACCTCTTTGATGCTCAAGTATGGCCTGTCTCCCTAAGCCAAACTTTGCAAATAAACTCACTATCCTTCTCTCCAACTTGGGACATGACTCCCAGGGATGAGCCTAGCCCTGACATCATGGGATCAACAATGCCTTCTCGACCAAAAGGGAGATGGGAAATGAAACAAAATGAAGTTGCAGTGGCTAAGAGATTTGAAATAGAATTGAGAGGTCATTTTGAAGGTAATTCTTATTCAAGTTTCATCCAGATATTGCAAATTGCCACAGCTTACCAAGCCCCAACAAAAAGTATTCCTGGAAACCCTAGAGACTACCCTTGGCTCTATCTAGGACTCCATAAAAGTTTTACCTACTAAGTTTATTTTTTCAGAAACTTAAAGCCTCCAGATGGCTCCTATGCCAGATAAGCCCTGAAACCCAGAGTTACCAATCTCTCCAAGAACATCAACCAGTTTCATTTCTCTATCCCGTAATGTTGACACCCCTTATGAGCATGAAGAATGGCTGTTGTCCAGATATCCCTGAAGATTAAGAAAATGATCAAATGAAAGGGGTGAGTTGTAACTCAAAGTTAGGATTTAACAAATAATTATGACTACTGACTCATCATATATTTCTTTTTAGTTTCTAGTGTGTTAGAATTGCCAGAAGGAAATACACAAAATTGCTGAACTGTAATCCAGTAACCTTGATCTTTGATAATGACTGTATAACTATACAGCCTTCATCTTGTGACCAAGTGATTGTTAAAACCTTGTGACTGACATCCCCTTTATCCAGTGTGTGGGTAGATGAGTAATAAAATAACGAATATATGAAAAAAAAAGGCTAGGAATATGGTGGGACTCTCTGTCCTATGTAAACTATGGAAGGTAGCTAATAGCACTACTTCAATAATATTTCATCAATTGTAACAACTATAACTACTATCAAAAATAGTAGAATTACAAAAAGGTGCTGTCATTAATCTTAACAAATTTTTCTCACCAAAGCAAGTACTGGTGCTGGGAAGGTATATGGAAACTTGTATTTCATGTATAATTGTTCTGTAAACCCAAAACTTCTCTAATGAAAGGTTTTTTAAAATAGAGCTGTACAAAGAATTGGATCTGACTGATCCCAGATTTACGGTTGCACACCTTCTTTACATGCCCCTAATGGTTTATATCTGGACGGAGCCGAAGGTATTGAATTTTCACGCCAAAGACTAAAGTAAAAGTGGTTATGCTTCTGCTGCTTTCTTGTACATGAGAAGAATGTTTATGTGATGCTTTATTTTTATTTTTACTCCTAAGTTGAGTCAAAGTGTTAAAAGCATATGTTACAGGGTGAGCATGTGAAGAAATATTCTAATTTTAGAAAATGAATGTAAAAATGTTGAAGTTATCTAGATTTTCTGGAGAGAATCAAGTATATGGGTGGGGTGTAATGCAATAAATGAGATTAAGAGAGAGAGAAACTGGTATGTGTAGGATTTCAAGAAAGAGTTTAGACTGAATTGGAAATTACTGGGTTGTCTTTGAAATGAAACTGAGTAAGGAGTTGAAAAGCCAAAGCCTTCTTCTCTTGTCTACTTATATACACCTCTGCTCTACAGGTTGCTACTGACATTTGTATTTTTTGAGTCTTTTAAATTTAAGGTTGGGTAATTGATCGAATCAATAAGAATCACTCACAGAATGGGGCAAAATGTTATTTCATTGACTTTGTAAAAACTGTTTATCTGAGTGTAATGTGGCACCTAAGAAGCAAATGGAGGCAGAGCTGCTTCAGATTGTAGACAATTCATTTCCAAGGTCTGGTGGATATTTCAGTGTTAATTGAAGTCTGCAAGGACTGCAAAAAAGTACCCCCTTCCTTTTTATTTTTAATTTCTAACAAATGGTGTTACACTACCTTTTGGTATCATTCAAATCATGATGAGTCCATCAAGATTTCTATGATGATGAACCAAAGACAAGTCATTTGAGCTCTAGGAAATTAGGAAAGTTTATTTATGAAATCATCTCAAATTATTATATTCTAGCAAACACCCACATTTATAACAATTTGAGGATATAAAAATATGCTGATTAGCTTAACTGGTTAGCCGCAAAATAATCTAAAATAACACATTTATGATAAATAGTGTGATACACTATATGTCAGTCAGGTCTGTGTATTTTTATACTAAACATTAGGGGGAAAAAGTCTTCATTAGGAACTTTAGAAGCTAATATTTGATTGAAATAGTTGTACTCTAAATGAGGATGCTTGAAAAGAAAAAGTGCAAAATGAGTAAAATCTCACAGGGCACCAGACCACTGGAAGCCTGAAATCTGAGAAAGTAATTATTCTAATATGCTAGTCAGAGGAATGATTCTGAAACTCTATAAACTATGATCTACGATGATGCAGAAATCATCATAGTTATGAGCCAAATTCACTAACAGGGGCCAATTTCTCTAAACAAATTTTAGGTGTAATGATATTATTAATCCTTGCATCCTATATTGTTATACAATAAATATAATCAAATCAATGACAAGAAGAATAAAAGATTTTGTTGATGTTAAGATTCTGGTGCAATGTGATGGTAGCTAGCAATTCAGACAGATATAAAACTTAAAAAAACATTTTGAGGGCAGTGTGATGGTGGCTCAGTGGCAGAATTCTTGCCTGCTATGCCGGAGACCCGGGTTTGATTCTCTGTGTCTGCCCATTAAAAAAAAAAAAAACATAATTAAATGTCAAAAATTCTGGGTTACTTATGTAAACTAAAAATTCTTATGTCTTTGTTAAAAGGACATTTTAAAATCCCTCTGAAACGTGATTCATGGAGTTAGGCCTAATCTTAGAAAAAAAAAGACTTTGAAGAAATCATTTTGTGTGCTTTACTTCTCTAGCTGGTATTTTTATCTGGGTGTAATCAAATTAATACAATCATCAAAGAAACCTCTGAAAGAATGCTGTGAGAGTACAGGGAATGGAATAATGTTATAAATCCTTCTTCCTAATACAATGTATGTGTTAGGAAAGAAGAAACTCAAAAACATTATAGAATGCCCGAGATTCCGGGTTACTTGGGTCAACTAAAAATTCATATGTCTTAGTTAAAAGGACATTTTTAAATCCTCTGAAATGTGATTCATGGAGGTAAGCCTAATCTTAGAAAGAAAGAAGACTTAAAGAAATCATTCCGTGTGCTTTACTTTTCTAGCCGGTGTTTTTATCTGGGTGTAATCAAATTAATACAATCATCAAAGAAACCTCTGAAAGAATGCTGTAAGAGTATGGGAAATGGAACAAAATCATAAATCCTTCTCCTTAATACAATGTGTGTGAAAGGAAAGAAGGACCAATTTTGCTTAGTTTGCTTTGTGTATAGTAAGGGTTTTATATTTGATTTATAGGGGTTTATATTTGATTTCTGTGGGAATCCCAGATCTTTTCTAACACTAATTTGCCGAGCTTCCTTTTCTCATGAGTTCCTTGTGGGACATTCTGTGGTTGTGCAGAGCCATAAAGTAGAGGCTGGCAAATTATGGCCCAAGGGCCAAATCATGCTTGTCACCTGTTTCCTTACATCTCTTGAGCTAAGAAGGCTTTTAATATTTTTTAATGGTTGGAAAAAATTGAATGCTGAAAATATTTAGTAACATGAAAATGCCATGAAATTCAAATACCAGTGTCCATAACTAAATTTTTATTGGAACACAGCCATGCCTATTCATTTTTATATTGTCTGTAGCTTTCTGTGGGTTATAACAGAAGATATGAGTAGCTGTGACAGAGACTACTGTTGGCAAAGCCTAAATTATTTACTGTCTCTTTACAGAAAAAGTTTGCCCATCCCAATCCTAAAGGTATGAGATTTAGGAAGAATACCTGAAATTCTTTCTCAAGATCTGGGCATCAACAGCATAAACTCTCCTGTGGAAATTCTAAAAGTGCACGTCCCTGAGTCCCAATGTTGCACCACCTACTGAACAGAAATCCATGGAGCTAGGACTACAGTCTGCATTTTTAACTAGCTCTCTAAGTGAATATTCTGTTTTATTCAGGAAAGCCACACTGCGCTCTAGGATGGCTAAAAGCAGATTTAGTCAATCTGGCAGATTTTCCTGGCTCTATAGGAAATGTCATTTAGGGATTATTTGAGATAGATTGGAGTATTGTCTCTGAATTCTACATATTTCTGTGATCCCTTCTCACCTGCAGAGGAAGCCTTGCTTATTGAAATAAGATTTTATAGTATAAAATGAATGTCTCCAAAAGTGGGGGCATTTAGAGCTGGAGACTGCAAACCTGAATTCGAGGAAGAAAATATTAGAATTATAAATTTCCATTGCAATTTAATTTTTACTTTTATCTTAATGAAATACATGTATGTAATTTAAAGATTAAACTGTCATAACAGAAATACAGTATTCCCCAATTATTTCCATTCCCTCACTGATGCCTTTACCCCAGATGCTGTTGCTGCTTTTTGTTTTTATGTCATTTACCCTTATATTCCTAAAAAGAATACCCATATTATTATTTCTTTTTTCTTTTTGCAGCTATTTTAAAATTTTATCTGGAAATCAGCTTTTAGTTTTCATTCATATTGACTGCCTGTAGGTTTTTGAAAGCATTGACAGGTATATAGATAACCAACGTATAGAGCTTGTTTGGCGAAGATTCATCCTATTACATTTTCTGTACTAACACATGGATCTAGTATGGGCTTTTCCTTATTCCTTTGGGTCAAACAGCTTTGTTGAGCCTGGTGTTAATGTGCACATTTGACTTTCCCATCTCCTCGATAGCAAATTTCCAGATCTCAGAGGTGCTTGATAAAGAAGGGACACATCTTTAAGACCACTCCATGGATGTGCTTGGGAGCGTGGATGGGGTTCTCCCCTGTCTCCATCTCAGAGATGGTAGGATGGGCCTTTTCCTTCTTGCCACCCTTCTTTGCATGAGCCGTTCTCCCTAGACTAGGTTGGAAAGGAAGCGCACAAAGGATTATCCATACTACTATTTCTTGATTTCTCTGTTTTAGACATTATCTGTGACTTCTTATTACGAAAGATGAAGATTTAATTGTTCTATGTTCTTACTCCTGCTTTTCCCTTTTGCCATTCTCTTAATGTGGTTATACCAGAATTTTTTAGCTTAATATTAATATACTCTTTTTTTGTTGATCTTCTGCTTTCTTGAAACTCGTATTACCTTTTTCTTGATTTAGTCCCTCATTTTGATGGATCTACTTTCCAATATCTTCCTGATGAAGATAATGCAGGAGAGAATTTTTTCCTTCATAAGGCATTGTTTCATTTACTTCTAACTTCTAAAGTTGATATTAAGAAAGTCAATGCCATGTTGACTCCTGATCCTTTGTTTCTCTCTGAAGCTATATTTATAAATTCCGCTTTCCACCAGGGATTTGAAATTTTAGGATCACAGGTCTTATTGTAGGTCATTATTCATTCATTGTGAGGAACACATTATTTCACTGGACAATCTTTCAAGTAGAACAAAAGTCATTAGATGTCTGACTTTAGCAGTATAGTATTAATCCTTATTTGGAGGACATGTAAGGTTTATGTAATACCCAGGCATCAGTCAATCAGACCAAGAAAAAAGACACATCAATTTTATGAGTCTGCCTGAGTCACGCATTTGATTTCACTGAAGCTTTCCTTCTGCAATTGATTATCTGCTGACTCCTATTCTATTGACTCTTAACTAATTTTGTTAAAGTAATTTGTCATTCCTCATTTGGAGTAAGAAAGAAACTCTTCTTTAAATATCAATAGATTATAAAGTGAAGGTGGGCTTAATCTATTGTGGTGCCAATTAATGGTGCTGAAGTGTACGTGTAGGAAGGGACTAGGTCTGGAGCATGCTGCGTGGCACGTTTTCCAAGACCATATGAGAAGTTATGGCTCTCTATTTTACATACACACACAAATGGTTGGATAGTCAATACCAGCACTGATATTTACAAATTAAAATGTGGTTTTATCTTCACACTATTCTTTTATTTTTTATATCATATTCTTACTAATGTAAAGTCCTGCCTATATATGGAAATGGAGGTTGGAGACTACATGATTAAATTACTCTTGCCAGTTAATATTAACTGATGCTGTTTCATTTCATTCTCAGTCTCTAAATAGCAAAACATTTAGTGGCTTGTTTAGAACAACAACGTTGGACCTAACCTTTAATTGCTATAAACAATTAGTATACCCACTTAAGGCTACTACTTCTGGCTACATGTTATTTGTCAGATATCATTCAAATTTCTATATGTATATCCAGTCTCCAGATCTTCTGATATTTGTTTGCTGAGTTAAGCCAGTAATAGTAAGATAGTAATGCATTATCTACTATGATAATCTTAGGAACCATTTTCTAAAATTTTGCTGAATTACTTGATGAGTTAGATATTAAACAGACATTGAATGAAGAATTCACGAGAATGGACTACTGCTGAATGGGCTATCCAAAGTAGAATAGGATCTTCACTTCAATCAAGAATTCTATAATGGGAAAAACTGTCCTGTGAAAGTGAGTGAGAGATGGTGCAAGGGTAATTCAGTGGTAGAATTCTTACCTGCATGTGGGAGACCCAGGTGCAATTCTTGGTCCACGGACATCCCAAAAAACATACAAACAAACAAAAAATTCAACAAATGGTGCTGCAATAATGGGATACTCACATGGAAAAAGAATGAAATATGACCACACCATAGAGTATACAAAAAAAAAGAGTGAAAGTTTAAGATATTTTCAAACAAACACACTGAGAGATTTTGTGAACAAGAGACATGATCTACAAGAAATACTAAAGGGAGTATTATAGGCAGATAGGAAAAGACAGAAGACAGAGGTTTGAAGAAGAGTATAGAAATGAACACTATCAGTAAAGGTAAAGAAAAAAGAAGTATGACATACAAAATCCAAAAGACAAAATGCTAGAAAAAAAGTACTGCCTTTAAAGTAATAACATTAAATATTGATCTATTAAACTTCCCAACCAAAAGGCACAGACTGGCAGAATGGATTAAAAAAAAACAGGACTCATCTAAAGATCTACAGTAAGTAGGATCAAGCCAAGGACAATCATCAATTAAGCCATATAAAAGAAGGAGAAATTGGCCTTCAGAGTTAACTCCTCATGATACTCAGAGGTCTAGATATCACCAAAAATTACAAGGCATGATAAGAAAAAGGTAGAAATGGTTCAGTCAAGGAAACAGATTAAAACTTCAGAGGATACTCAGAATTTGGAACACTAATCAATGAAGTTCAAGATAACTGAAACAATTCAAAGAAATGAAGGAAAATATACATGAAGAGATAAAGGATATTAAGCAGACAATGGGTGAGCATAAAAAAATTTTCAAGTATAAAAAGAAACATAACAGAAATTATGGAATGAAAGGCCCAGTAGTAGAAATTAAATACACTAGAGGCATGCAACAACAGATTTGAAAAGGCAGAAGAAAGAATCTACAAACTAGAAGATAGGACAATTGAAATCATGCAGTCAGATAAACAAATAGAGAAAAGAACAGAAAAAAATTGAGCAGTGCCTCAGGGGTTCAAATTATAGCACAAAATGTGCAAACATATACATCATGGGTGTTCCAGAAAAAGAAGAGGAGTAAAAAAGGGCAGAAAGAATATTTGAAGAAATAATGGCTGAAAATTTCCCAACTCTTATTAAAGACATAAATATACAAGTCCAAGCTCAATGTACCCTAAACAGAATAAATCCTAATGAACTTACTCTGAGACACATATGAATCAGAATGTCAAATGCCAAAGGTAAAGAGAGAATTCTGAAAGTAGCAGGAGAAAAGTGGTTCATTACATACAACAGATTCTAGATAACTGTGCTTCAGAAATGAGAAAGAGTTGAAAATATTGACAGATAAACAGAAACTGAGAGAGTTCATCAACAAAAGACCTGCTCTGCAATAATTACTAAAGGGAGTTCTGCAGATTGAAAGAAAAAGACAGGAGTAAGTGGCTTGGAGTAGTAAGAAGAAATGAAGATTATCAGTAAAGGCAACTAAGAGTGTATATGCGAAACTCAATAGTAACTGTATCCTTAACACACAACTCCACACTTTAATTCCTGTAAGAGTCAGAATAGAATGGACAAGAGAAAGGCATGTTTCTTGAAAATGGACATGCAAAATATAGTGTGGTAAGATGGAACAAGAAAAACACAAAGAGGGGAAACTGAAGAATATGGGAGCAGACAGCATGTATGCTGTGAAGCTAAGTTGTTGTCTTTTCAAATTAGTAGGTGTATTAGTTAGGGTTCTCTAGAGAAACAGAATCAACAGGGAACACTTGCAAATATAAAATTTATGAAAGTGTCTCACGTGACCGTAGGAACGCAGAGTCCAAAATCCACAGGGCAGGCTGCGAAGCCGATGACTCCAATGGATGGCCTGGATGAACTCCACAGGAGAGGCTCACCAGCCAAAGCAGGAATGGGACCTGTCCCCTTTGAGTCCTCCTTAAAAGGCTTCCCATGATTGGATTTAGCATCACTAATTGCAGAAGACACTCCCCTTTGGCTGATTACAAATGGAATCAGCTGTGGATGTAGCTGACGTGATCATGACTTAATCCTATGAAATGCCCTCATTGCAACAGACAGGCCAGTGCTTGCCCAATCAGATGAACAGGTACCACAACTTGGCCAAGTTGACACCTGTCCCTAACCATGACAGTAGGTTACACATTGGAGATGGTTCTCTGAGGACTTGAGTGGTTGGCTGACAGCCAAGGGCATGGGGCATAGGCACACCATGCTCTGCTAATGTGGTAAACTGAAGAAGCAAGGGCATAGGCACACTGTGTTCTGCTAATGTGGTAAGCTGCAGAAGCAAGGGCATAGGCACACTGTGCTCTGCTAATGTGGTAAATTGCAGAAGCAAATGTTCTCAAGGATGCTGACTCAAGAGTCCAAAGAGACCTGAAAAGAGAACATTTTGATAAAAAATAAACAATTCCTGAGACAAGGAGCAGGGAACCAAACTTTGCAAGCATGACAGATATTCAAAAACAATCTTGCTTTGATTATACTCCCTAAAGCAAAGCCTGTGTAAGAGCACAATAACTATGTGGATGTCAGTATATTCAGGGCTCTTGCTCCTGATGAGTTTGAGTCCCCTGACCCCAGTTAACTATCATCTCGTGTCAGTCATTTCTTAATCCTGTACAGCACCCCTTTTTCTCCCCTGTTCTCTGGGAAATTCCCAGCAGTTACAGAAGGGTTATGTAATATAACCCCTAGTATAAACACAAAGAAAATATTTACAAATTGTACAGAAACAGAAATCAGAAAGGGACCAGTTAGTTATATCAAGAAATATCAACTCTACAGAAAAGGAGGTTGCAATAAAGGAGAACAGAGACAAAAAATCATGACCTATATAAAAAGTAAAGGACAAAGTGGTTGACATAAGTACTGCCTTTACAGTAATACCACTGGATGTTAATGGATTAAACTTCCCAATCAAAAGAAACAGAATGTCAGAATGGATAAAAGAGCATGATCCACCAATATATTGTTTACTAGAGACTGATCTTACTCACAAGACAAGAGGTTTAAAGTGACATGATGGACATACACGTATATATAAAATACATTCCAAGCAAATTGTAACAGAAAAGACCTGGGGTTGCTGTACTTATTTCAGACAAAATAGATTTTAACTAAAAGCTGTTATAAGACACAAAGAAGTACACTTTATTTTAATAACAGGAGGAATCCAACAAGAAGAAATAACAATCATAAATATTTATGCACCTAACCAGTGTTCCCCAAAATACTTGAGACAACACTCACAAAACTAAAGGAAGAAGTAGACACCTCTATAAAACAGTTGGAAACATGCAATCATCACTCTCATTAATAGATAGAATATCTAGAACAAAGATCAATAAGGAAACAGAGAACTTGAATAATATGATAAATGAACTAAACCTAACAGACATATGGAGAACATTGTCCCCCCAAACAGTAAGATATACATTCTTCTCAAATGCATGTGGATCATTCTCCAGGACAGTCCAGATGATGGGTCAGAAAACAAGTCTCAAAAAATGGAAGATGGTTTAAATTCTTGAAACTATCCTCTCTGACCATAATGATATGAAGCTGGAAATAAATAACAAGCAGAGAAGTGGAAAATATATGAAAGTTAAATAATCAGTGGGTCCAAGAATAAATTGTAAGGGAAATCAATAAATATTTTAAGGCATACTGAAGTAAGAACCCAATATATCAAAATGTATGGGATGCCTTATAACCTTACATTAAAATAGAAGAGCTAAAATCAAAAACCTAAACTTACACCTGGATTTCTAGGAAAAAATGAAAACAGAAAATTAATCCCAAAGCAAACAGAAGAAAAGAACAGAGAATATACCAGATACAAATAAAATTTAGAACAACAAACAATAGAGATTATAACAAAACTAAAAGTTGGTTCTTTGAGAAGACCAATAAAAATAACACTTAGTTATACTGACAAAGAGCAAAAGAGAGAGGATACAAATAAATAACATCAGTATTGAAAGGGGGGAGATTACAACTGACCCCACAGAAATAAAAGGTTCATAAGATTATATTATAAACAATTGTATGGCAACAACTTAGATAACATAGATGAAATGGACAAATTCCTAGAAACACACAAACAACTTACACTGATGAGAGAAGAAATAGAAGACTTCATCAGAACAATTACAAATAAAGAGATGGAATCAGTCATCTAAAACCTCCCCCAAAAAGGAAATCCCATGACCCCATTTCATTCACAAATGAATTTCAGCAATCATTCTAAGGCTATTCAATACCAATCCTGCTCAAACTTCACCAAAAATTTAAGAGGAGGGTACATTACCTAACTGATTCTATAAGGCCAATATCATCATAATATCAGAGCCAGGTAAAGATACTACAAGAAAAGAAAACTGCAGGCCAATTTCTCTTATGAATATGGATGCAAAAGTTCTCAACAAAATACTTACAAATAAAATCCAATAGCATATCAAAAGATTTACATGCCTGATCAAGTGGGTTTTATCCCAGGAATGCAAGGGTGGGTTCAACATAAGAAAATCAATGTTATACATCACATCAACAAAATAAAAGGAAAAGAATGCATGAGTATCTCCTTGGATGCAGAAAAGGTACTTGGCAAAATTCAGCATCCTTTCTTGATAAAAACACTTCAAAAAATAGGAATAGAAGAAAACTTCTCCCATATCATAAAGGGCTTATATGAAAAGTCCACAGGTAATATCATACTCAGTAACAAAAGACTGAAAATGTTCCTCCAAGATCAGGAACAACACAATTACTCCAAATTGTTATTCAACATTGCATTGGACATTCTAGCCAGAGCAATTAGGCAAGGGAAAGAAAGGCATCCAAATTGGAAAGGAAGAAGTAAAACTTTCAATATTTGCACATGACATGATCTTATATAAAGAAAGTCCAGAAAAAAACAACAAGACTACTAGAGCTAATAAATGAATTCAACAATGTAGTTGGTTAATATCAACATGCAAAAATGAGTGGGGTTTCTATACACTAGTAATGAGCAATCAATAAAAAATTTCACTTACAATAGCAATTAAAAGAATAAAACACCTGGAGCCTGCCCAAGCCATAAATAAATATATAAATAAAACATTTAAAAATAAATTTAACCAATGATGTAAAGGCCCTATACATAGAAACTTATAAAACCAGCCAAAAGAAATCAAAGAAGTCCAAGATAAATGGAAGAACATTCTGTGTTCATGGATTGGAAGACTAAATAAATACCATCGAGATGCCAATTATCCCAAAAAATGATTAATAATTTCAATGCAATTCCAATCAATTTAAACTGCCTACTTTGTATAAGTGGAAAAACCAATTGTCAAATTTATTTGGAAAGACAAGGGGCCCAAAAGACCAAAAACATTTTGAAAATGTAGGAAATTGGACTTACATTTACTATCCTTAAGGCAATTAAAAAGCAACAGCTGTCAAAAAGCATGGTACTGACATGAGGATAGACATATTGACCAATGGAATTCAATTAACAGTTCAGAAATAAACCCTCACACCTATGGCCAATTGAGTTTTGATATGGCTGCCAAGTCCACTCAACTGGAAAAAAATAATCTCTTCAACAGTTGCTACTGAAAAAACTGGACATCCACAAGCAAAAGAATGAAAAAGGACCCTATCACACAGCATATATAAAACTAAACTAAAAATGGATCAAAGATATAAATAGAAAAGCCAGAACTCTAAAACTACAAAACTCCTAGGAGAAAATGTAGGGAGGCATCTTCAGGATTTTGTGTTAGGCAATGGTTTTTTGGATCAAAACACAAGATAAAATAAATAAATGCGACCTCATCAAAATTAAGAAGTTTTGTTCATCAAAAGACTTTGTAACAAACGGTAAAAGACAACTTACTGTTATGTGGACAGCTTAAGTGAAGACCATAATACTTGGAATCATGAGTAGGGCATGAGATTTTGTAGGTTTGTCCAGACTGATGCCCTGATAAATCCCAGAAGGATTTAAACAGTGAATAAAAGAGTATTTGCAAAGTCCTCTTGGGGGAATGGTGAGACGGGGGAAATTCAACATCCCCAAGTGGAGAACTCTTGATATTCTCCCAAGCAGTGGGGAGAATCAAAGCAATAGGCTGAGCCCCTAATCTTGGGGTTTGTTCATAAGAAAATTAACCCTGCAAGGGACAGGCTAAGCCTACTTGGAATTGAGCCTGGGGGTCACCCCCAAGAGAACCTCTTTTGTTACTCAGGTGTGGCCTCTTTCTCTCAGCCAACACGACAAGCAAACTCACTTCCCTCCCCCTCTGTATGTGGGACATGACTCTCAGGGGTGTGGGCCTTCCTGGCAACAAGGGACAGAAATCCTAGAAAGAGCTGGGAAGACCTTCTCAACCAAAGAGGGGAGGAGTGAAATGAAACAAAATAAAGTGACAATGGCTGAGAGATTCTGAACTGAGTTGGGAGGTTGTCCTGGAGGTTATTCTTGTGCATTAAATAGATATCACCTATTTAGTTGGGGTGTAATGGAGAGGCTGGAGGGAACTGCTTGAAGATGTAGAGCTGTGTTCCAGTAGCCATATTTCTTGAAGATGTTTGTATAATGATATAGCTTTTGCAATGTGACTGCATGATTGTGAAAGCCTTGTGTCTGATGCTCCTTTTATCTACCTTATTGACAGGTGAGTAGAACATCTGGATTGAAAATGAATAAATAATAGGGGGAACAAATGTTGGAATTGATTTGGTGGATTGAGATGCTGGTGATCGATGAGAAGGAGGGGTAAGGGTCATGGTGTGTATGAAATTTTTTTCTGTTTTCTTTTTATTTCTTTTTCTGAATTGATGCAAATGTTCTAAGAAATGATCATGATGATGAATGTACAGCTGTGTGGTGATTTTGTGAGTTATTGATTGTATAACAAGAATGGAGTGATCATATGGAAAGAATGTTTGTGTTTGCATGTGCTTAAGTTTCATTAAAAAATGATTATGGTGAAGAATACACAGCTATGTCATGATGTGGTGAGCCATTGATTGTATACCATGTATGGACTGTATGTTTGTGACAATTTGTCAATAAAAATATTTAAAAAATAAAAAGACAACCTACTCAATGGGAGAAAATATTTGGAAACCACATATCTAATAAGGTTTAATATCTAGAATATATATAGAAATACTATAACTCAACAGCAGAAAGATCAATAAACCAATTAAAAAGTGGGCAAAAGACTTGAGAAGACATTTCTCCAAAGAGGATATACAAATGCTAAAAATCACATTAAAAGATGCTCAGCATGACTAGCAATTAGGAAAATGCAAATCCAAACCACAGTGAGACATCATTTCATGCCCATTAAAATGGCTGCTATTTTAAAAAGTACGAGTATTGGAGAGGATATGGAGAAACAGGGACATTCATTCTTTGCTGGTGGTAATGCAAACTGGAGTAGTCACTACGGAAGACATTTGGCAGTTCCTCAGGAAGCTAAATATAGAAATACCATATGACCCAGTGTTCTAGGTTGAAAGCTGCCAGAATGCAATATACTAGAAACAGAATAGCTTTTAAAAGGGGGAATTTATTAAGTTACAAGTTTACTGTTTGAAGGCAGTGAAAATACCCAAATTAAACCAAGGTTATAGAAATGTTTAATATAAGGCATCCAGTAAAAGATACCTTGGTTCAAGAAGGCTGATAGTGTTCAGGGTTTCTTTCGCAACTGGAAAGGCACATGGTAAACATGGGGACATCTGCTAGCTTTCTCTCCAGGCTTCTTATTTCATGAAGCTCCCCCAGGGGTGTTTTCCTTCTTTGTCTTCAAAGGTCTCTGGCTGCATGGGCTCTAAAGCTTTTTCCAAAATGGTTCCATCTTAAGGGGTTCCAGTAAGCAACCCCACCTTGAATGGGTGGAGACACATCTCCATGGAAACCATATAATCAAAAGTTACCACCCACAATTGGGTGGGTCACATCTCCATGAAAACAATAAAAAAGATACCACCCGGCACTATTCAATGAGGATTATAGGACATGGCTTCTCTGGGGTATACAAGATTCAAACCAGCACATCCAGCAATCCTGCTATTAGGTATATACCCAGAAGAACTGAAAACAGGTACTTACATTGGCATACCAATGTTCATGGAAGCATTACTCAAATTGCCAAAAGAAGAAAGACATCCAAGACTTCAATAATTGATCAAAGGATAAACATAATGTGCTATATACACATGATGGAATAGTATTTATCCATTAAAGGAATGAAATCCTGATGCATGTGACACATGGATGAACTGGGAGGGCATTATGCTTAATGAAATAAACCAGACACAAAAGGACAAATATTGTATAATCTCACTGATATGAACTAATTATAATAAGCAAGCTCACTGAGTTAGAATCTAGAATATAGGTTATAAGGGGAAGCTAAAGGGAAGATATTGCTTAATTAGTAGAGAATTTCTATATAAGTTAATTTTAAAGGTTTAGAAACAGCGATGGTGGTATCACATTATTGTGAGTGTAATTAACAGCATGGAGTTTGTATATGAATGTGGCTGAAAGGTTTTGGGCTATGCAGACATTTCATGGACTTAAATTATGATCTCGTTGGCTGCATCCACAGCTGATTGCAGTTGTAGTCAGTTAAGGGGAATGTCTTCCGCAATGAGTGATGCTTAATCTAATCACTGGAAGGCTTCTAAGGAGGATTTAGAAGAGACAGTCACTCTTCCTGCTTCAACCAGCGAGCCTGTCCTGTGGAGTACATCCAGACCCTTCATCAAAGCTGCAACTTTACAGCCCTCTCTATGGATTTTGGACTCCTTCATTCCCACGGTTGTCCAGCCAGCCTTTCCTGAGAGTTCATTTAAGGACGTTCATCAGAGTTACAGCTTGTGGCCTGCCCTACACACATTGGAATCTACATTCCCATGGTTACATGAGACACTTTTATAAATTTTATATCTATAGATATCTCCTGCTGATTCTGTTTCTTTAGAGAACCCTGGCTAATATAACATATAAAATGCCACTGTTTGTACACTTTGGATGTGTCATATGGTATATTAACATATCTCAACAATACTGCTTTAAAAATAAGTCCTTAAGGAAGAGTAAAAACCCAAGGAATTTTTCTTTTGTAAGATTTGTTCTGGTTCCAAGGAGACAGAATAGAGCAAAAATACATCTTATGAGATGTAGGGAGACCATTAGTTTTACTACTCAGAATAATCTCTTCTATATCATTATGTTCAGGTGCATAAAGGACTTCTACGCAGCAGAGGAAAAATTCTTTCAGATAATTGTATCTTTACAATAGTAAGAATAGATTCACATAATATTTCACCTCATTTTAAAACAAGTATCCCTATTCTATATTAAATATATATGATGTCAAAATTTGAAACACCAAGATATGAAAGAGGTTTTTTTTTTTTGAAACCATTTCACTGCCTATTCAGTAAGCAATTTAGTAAAGGATGAGTTAGGAGATAACTAGGCAAAGAAGAAAGGAAAAGCATTATAGAGAGAGAGATAACAGCACGTATGTGTAAATGTCCTGGGTAGAAGGAATATGGCCAAAGTAATTGCTTTAAAGAAGACCTCTATAGCTGGAAGAAAGAGAGTAGGAAGGGAAGATGGCACTATCTGAAATCAGGGTTACACATGGAATGTTTTAGCACATACTACATTTTGCTTTTATTCTAAATGCAATGAAAAGTCACTGAATATGTTCGATAGACACATAACTCCACATCCTACTCCTCCATTCTAAGCCCTGTACAGGCCTCTGACTGCCCCAGGGAAAGTTCAATGGGACTCCAAAATTAATAGGGCAAGCCCTCGATCTTGAGGCTTGCTCTTGTGAAACTTATTTCTGTAGCAGAGAAGATAAGCATACCTAGAATTATGCCTAAGAGTTGCTTCCAGAAAACCTCTTTTGTTGCTTACATGTGGCCTCTCTAAGTCCAACTCTGCAAGGAAAGTCATTACCCTTCCCTGTACAAAGAACATGAAATCCAGGGGTGAAACTCTCCCTGTCAACATGGGAGATGACTTCCAGGTATGAGCTTGGCCCTGGCACTATGCATTTGACAATCCCTTCTTGAACAATAGTGGGAAAATAAACATAACAAAATGGGGTATCAGTGTCCCAGAGAGTTCAAATAGAGTCAAGAGGCTATTATGCAGGCTACTCTTATGCAAGCCTCAGCTAGATACCACTGATTGGTTTGCCAAACCCCAATCAGCATCATTCAGCTCCATTTGAGATTCTACAAAAATTTCACACATTAACTTTACTTTCCAGAAACCTATACCTCCAGATGGTTCCTAGGCCAGGTAAGTCCTGAAACCCAGAGGGGCCAGGCTCTGCAAGAACATCAACCAGTTCCATTCCTCTCTCCTATACTGGCAACATCCCTTTTCAACAATAAAAAGTTACAGTGGGGCGGGGCCAAGATGGCGGCTTAGTAAGGTACGTGCGTCTTAGTCCCTCCTCCAAAGCAACTACTAGGTGAGCTGAAACAGTGCAGAACAGCTCCCGGGGCCACGGCAGGTAATGGACACACAGCATACCCCAGTCTGGACTGGCTAGCCTGACTGCGAGACTCGGCTGCGGTGAGATCCCCAAGCGGCGCGCGATTTCCCAAGAAGCGGCAGCTATGGCGGCCGGAGCTCCTCCCTCCCTCCTTCCCTGGCCGGCTGAGAGTCTCAGAGAGGCAAGTTTTCCAAGCCGAGGCGGCCGGCGCCCCTCTTTTGTGGGCGGCTTCCTGGTCTGGCTACGAGTCTCGGATCAGAGGGCTACCCAAGCTGCGGTGGCCCTCCCCCACGGGCGGCTTCCTTGTCCGGTGGAGAATTCCACAGGCCACGGTGGCCGGTCACCGACACCACTCCCCCGCAGGCGACTTCCTGGTACGGTGGTGAATTCCCTGGGCCCGCTGCGGCCAGCGACCAGCCACAGGGTCCCCTCAAGCCGCAGTGGCTGACGCCCCCACCACGACGGCCCCCCGAACCAACGGAGAGAATTGGATCGGAAATCCCCAGGCTGCGGAGATTGGTGACCAGGGGGATCCCTTCCAAACACGTGAGACAAACGTGTGCCATGAGCGCCACCTACTGGGCAGGATAAGAAAAACAGAACCCAGAGATTTCACAGAAAAATCTTACAACCTTGTTGGGTCTGACACTCAGGGAAATCTGACTAAATGCCCAGACGCCAGCAGCAGAAGATAACGGTCCATGCTCAGAAGATTGAGAATATGGCCCAGTCAAAGGAACAAACCAATAGTTCAAATGAGATACAAGAGCTGAGACAACTAATGATGAATATACGAACAGAAATGGAAAACCTCTTCAAAAATGAAATCGATAAATTGAGGGAGGACATGAAGAAGACATGGGCTGAACATGAAGAAATAGAAAAACTGAAAAAACAAATCACAGAACTTATGGAAGTGAAGGATAAAGTAGAAAAGATGGAAAAAACAATGGATACCTACAATGATAGATTTAAAGAGACAGAAGATAGAATTAGTGATTTGGAGGATGGAACATTTGAATTCCAAAAAGAAACAGAAACTATCGGGAAAAGAATGGAAAAATTTGAACAGGGTATCAGGGAACTCAAGGACAATATGAACCGCACAAATATACGTGTTGTGGGTGTCCCAGAAGGAGAAGAGAAGAGAAAAGGATGAGAAAAACTAATGGAAGAAATTATCACTGAAAATTTACCAACTCTTATGAAAGACCTAAAATTACAGATCCAAGAAGTGCAGCACACCCCAAAGAGATTAGACCCAAATAGGCATTCTCCAAGACACTTATTAGTTAGAATGTCAGAGGTCAAAAAGAAAGAGAGGATCTTGAAAGCAGCAAGAGAAAAATAATCCATCACATACAAGGGAAACCCAATAAGACTATGTGTAGATTTCTCAGCAGAAACCATGGAAGCTAGAAGACAGTGGGATGATATATTTAAATTACTAAAAGAGAAAAACTGCCAACCATGACTCCTATATCCAGCAAAATTGTCCTTCAAAAATGAGGAAGAAATTAAAACATTCTCAGACAAAAAGCCACTGAGAGAATTTGTGACCAAGAGACCAGCTCTGCAAGAAATACTACAGGGAGCATTAGAGTCAGATACAAAAAGACAGAAGAGAAAGGTATGGAGAAGAGTGTAGAAAGAAGGAAAATCAGATATGATATATATAATACAAAAGGCAAAATGGTAGAGGAAAATATTATCCAAACAGTAATAACACTAAATGTTAATGGACTGAATTCCCCAATCAAAAGACATAGATTGGCAGAATGGATTAAAAAACACGGTCCTTCTATATGCTGTCTACAGGAAACACATCTTAGACCCAAAGATAAACATAGGTTGAAAGTGAAAGGTTGGGAAAAGATATTTCATGCAAATAACAACCAGAAAAGAGCAGGAGTAGCTATACTAATATCCAACAAACTAGACTTCAAATGTAAAACAGTTAAAAGAGACAAAAAAGGACACTATATACTAATAAAAGGAACAATTAAACAAGAAGACATAACAATCATAAATATTTATGCACCAAACCAGAACGCCCCAAAATACGTGAGGAATACACTGCAAACACTGAAAAGGGAAATACACTCATATACCATTATAGTTGGAGACTTCAATTCACCACTCTCATCAATGGACAGAACATCTAGACAGAGGATCAATAAAGAAATAGAGAATCTGAATATTACTATAAATGAGCTAGACTTAACAGACATTTATAGGACATTACATCCCACAACAGCAGGATACACCTTTTTCTCAAGTGCTCATGGATCATTCTCAAAGATAGACCATATGCTGGGTCACAAAGCAAGTCTTAACGAATTTAAAAAGATTGAAATCATACACAACACTTTCTCGGATCATAAAGGAATGAAGTTGGAAATCAATAATAGGCGGAGTGCCAGAAAATTCACAAATACGTGGAGGCTCAACAACACACTCTTAAACAACCAGTGGGTCAAAGAAGAAATTGCTAGAGAAATTAGCAAATACCTCGAGGAGGATGAAAATGAAAACACAACATAAAAAAACTTATGGGATGCAGCAAAGGCAGTGCTAAGAGGGAAATTTATTGCCCTAAATGCCTATATCAGAAAAGAAGAAAAGGCAAAAATGCAGGAATTAACTGTCCACTTGGAAGAACTGGAGAAAGAACAGCAAACTAATCCCAAAGCAAGCAAAAAGAAAGAAATAACAAAGATTAGAGCAGAAATAAATGAAATTGAAAACATGAAAACAATAGAGAAAATCAATAAGGCCAGAAGTTGGTTCTATGAGAAAATCAATAAGATTGATGGGTCCTTAGCAAGATTGACAAAAAGAAGAAGAGAGAGGATGCAAATAAATAAGATCAGAAATGGAAGAGGAGACATAACTACTGACCTCACAGAAATAAAGGAGGTAATAACAGGATACTATGAACAACTTTACGCTAATAAATACAACAATTTAGAGGAAATGGACGGGTTCCTGGAAAGACATGAACAACCAACTTTGACTCAAGAAGACATAGATGACCTCAAAAACCAATCACAAGTAAAGAAATTGAATTAGTCATTCAAAAGCTTCCTAAAAAGAAAAGTCCAGGACCAGACGGCTTCACACCTGAATTCTATCAAACATTCCAGAAAGAATTAGTACCAACTCTCCTCAAACTCTTCAAAAAAATCGAAGAGGAGGGAAAACTACCTAATTCATTCTATGAAGTCAACATCACCCTCATACCAAAACCAGGCAAAGATATTACAAAAAAAGAAAACTACAGGCCAATCTCTCTAATGAATATAGATGCAAAAATCCTCAATAAAATTCTAGCAAATTGTATCCAACAACACATTAAAAGAATTATGCATCATGACCAAGTAGGATTCATCCCAGGTATGCAAGGATGGTTCAACATAAGAAAATCAATTAATGTAATACACCATATCAACAAATCAAAACAGAAAAATCACATGATCATCTCAATTGATGCAGAGAAGGCATTTGACAAGATTCAACATCCTTTCCTGTTGAAAACACTTCAAATGATAGGAATACAAGGGAACTTCCTTAAAATGATAGAGGGAATATATGAAAAACCCACAGCTAATATCATCCTCAATGGGGAAAAATTGAAAACTTTCCCCCTAAGATCAGGAACAAGACAAGGATGTCCACTATCACCACTATTATCCAACATTGTGTTGGAGGTTGTAGCCAGAGCAATTAGATAAGAAAAAGAAATACAAGGCATCAAAATTGGAAAGGAAGAAGTAAAACTATCACTGTTTGCAGACGATATGATACTATACGTTGAAAACCGGGAAAAATCCACAACAAAACTACTAGAGCTAATAAATGAGTACAGCAAAGTAGCAGGTTACAAGATCAACATTCAGAAATCTGTAGCATTTCTATACACTAGCAATGAACAAGTGGAGGGGGAAATCAAGAAACGAATCCCATTTACAATTGCAACTAAAAGAATAAAATACCTAGGAATAAATTTAACTAAAGAGACAAAAAACCTATATAAAGAAAACTACAAAAAACTGCTAAAAGAAATCACAGAAGACCTAAATAGATGGAAGGGCATACCGTGTTCATGGATTGGAAGACTAAATATAGTTAAGATGTCAATCCTACCTAAATTGATTTACAGATTCAATGCAATACCAATCAAAATCCCAACAACTTATTTTTCAGAAATAGAAAAACCAATAAGCAAATTTATCTGGAAGGGCAGGGTGCCCCGAATTGCTTAAAACATCTTGAGGAAAAAAAACAAAGCTGGAGGTCTTGCACTGCCTGACTTTAAGGCATATTATAAAGCCACAGTGGTCAAAACAGCATGGTATTGGCATAAAGATAGATATATCGACCAATGGAATCGAATAGAGTGCTCAGATATAGACCCTCTCATCTATGGGCATTTGATCTTTGATAAGGCAGTCAAGCCAACTCTCCTGGGACAGAACAGTCTCTTCAATAAATGGTGCCTAAAGAACTGGATATCCATATGCAAAAGAATGAAAGAAGACCCATATCTCACAGCCTACACAAAAGTTAATTCAAAATGGATCAAAGATCTAAACATTAGGTCTAAGACCATAAAACAGTTAGAGGAAAATGTAGGGAGATATCTTATGAATCTTACAAATGGAGGCAGTTTTATGGACCTTAAACCTAAAGCAAGAGCACTGAAGAATGAAATAAATAAATGGGAACTCCTCAAAATTAAACACTTTTGTGCATCAAAGAACTTCATCAAGAAAGTAGAAAGACTGCCTACACAATAGGAAACAATATTTGGAAATGACATATCAGATAAAGGTCTAGTATCCAGAATTTATAAAGAGATTGTTCAGCTCAACAAGAAAAAGACAGCCAACCCAATTACAAAATGGGAAAAAGACTTGAATAGACACCTCTCAGAGGAGGAAATACAAATGGCCAAAAGGCACATGAAGAGATGCTCAATGTCCCTGGCCATTAGAGAAATGCAAATCAAAACCACAATGAGATATCATCTCACACCCACCAGAATGGCCATTATCAACAAAACAGAAAATGACAAGTGCTGGAGACGATGCGGTGAAAGAGGCACACTTATCCACTGTTGGTGGGAATGTCAAATGGTGCAACTACTGTGGAAGGCAGTTTGGCGGTTCCTCAAAAAGCTGAATATAGAATTGCCATACGACCCAGCAATACCATTGCTGGGAATCTACTCAAAGGACTTAAGGGCAAAAACTCAAACGGACATTTGCACACCAATGTTTATAGCAGCATTATTTACAATTGCAAAGAGATGGGAACAGCCAAAATGTCCATCAACAGACGAGTGGCTAAACAAACTGTGGTATATACATACGATGGAATATTATGCAGCTTTAAGACAGGATAAAATTATGAAGCATGTAATAACATGGATGGACCTAAAGAACATTATGCTGAGTGAGTCTAGCCAAAAACTAAAAGACAAATACTGTATGGTCCCAATGATGTGAATCAACATTCGAGAATAAACTTGGAATATGTCATTGGTAACAGAGTTCAGCAGGAGTTAGAAACAGGGTAAGATAATGGGTAATTGGAGCTGAAGGGATACAGACTGTGCAACAGGACTAGATACAAAAACTCAAAAATGGACAGCACAATAATACCTAATTGTAAAGTAATCATGTTAAAACACTGAATGAAGCTGCATCCGAGCTATAGGTTTTTGTTTTGTTTTGTTTTGTTTTGTTCTTACTATTATTACTTTTATTTTTTTCTCTATATTAACATTCTATATCTTTTTTGGTTGTGTTGCTAGTTCTTCTAAACCGATGCAAATGTACTAAGAAACGATGATCATTCATCTATGTGATGATGTTAAGAATTACTGATTGCATATGTAGAATGGTATGATTTCTAAATGTTGGGTTAATTTCTTTTTTTCCGTTAATTAATAAAAAAAAAAAGGTTACAGTGGGTATAGTCCAAATATCTCTAAAGATTGGGAGAAGGATCAAAGGTGAAGGAGGAGTGTGCTGAGTTAAAACTGTTGCATAGCCCAGTAAAGCCATGTTCTCTAATCCTGATTCAATATTGTAGGGTGGAACCTTTTGATTAGATTACTTCCATGGAGATGTGATACACCAATTGTGGGTGGGACGTTTTGATTAGATGGAGATGTGACTCTGCCCATTCAAAGTGGGTCTTTGTTAGTTTACTGGAGTCCTTTAAAAGAGGAAACATGTTGGAGAAAGTTCAGAGCCAATAGACACAGATATATGGAGATGCTTGGATTGCCAACACAGAGAGCAAGCACCTAGACACAGATGTTTGAAGATGCAGAGCCCAGAAGATATCATCATTTCCCTTACTATGAGATGCTAATCAAGCCAAAACCCAGAGTTGTGTCCCGAAGGAACTATGTGAAGGTGCATGGATGCTTAGAGAGGAAACCACTGGTATCAGAAGATGGAAGTATTGGACTTGAGAACAAGGTCCAGCAGATGCTAGCCACATGCCTTCTCATGTGACAGAAATAAGCCTTTCTTGAGTCAAGGTATCTTTCTCTGGATGCCTTAGTTTGGATGCTTTTATGGCCTTAGAATTGTAAACTTGTAATATAACAAATTCCCTTTTTAAGAAGTCATTCTGTTCCTTCTAATTGCATTCTGGAAATATTAGCAAACTAAACTGGTTTTGGTAGCAGAGAGGTAGCGTACTGTGGTTTGCAAATACACATGTTATAACACGTTTTCCATGGATAAAAGGGAAGATTTGGGAAGAATTGTGATATACTTGAAAGGGAATGCCTACAATGCTTTGAAGAGACTGATGGGAGGAATATGGGTGCTAAGGTGCTTCCAATTAGGTCTTAGACAGAAATGATGCATGCGTAATTGCAAACTGGAAGAAGGATGGTGATCCTTGCTTTAAAGTGGCAGAGAATTTGGCCAATTTAAGTGCTGGTATAGGATGGAAGGCAGGATTTGAGAGTGATAAACATGGATATATAGCAGATAAGATTTCTAAAGTAAATGTGGAAAATGCAGTTTGGCTGCACCTTGCAGCGTGTAATAAAATGTGACAGGAAAAAGATGAGCTAAGAACTGAATTCTTGGGTACAAAGAAATCAGAAATTGAAGGTGTGCAAAATTATGGGTTTCCAAAAAGAAAAACCCCAGAGGTTATTGCCCCATGTGAAGATTTAACCAAACATGAAACCAGATAGACATAAAGGACAAACCAGAATTTGAGATGAAGTTATCCAAAAAGGATCTGTGGAAGGTCATCTTGTCTGATGGGTAGGATCCCTGTATACTGCACAGAAAACCAATAAGAGTGTTGTGGGATCTATACAAATGGAACCACTGCCAGTTTTGACTAAAAGAGACAGAAAATGAACTAAGTGAAGGAAAAATAAATTCAAAGGCAGGATCATGGATGCTAAGGTCTGAAGCCAAGAAATCTCAGACCAGGAAAGCAGACCCACTCATGCAGGTGGAGAGGGTGAGTTTGGCTCAGAAAAGTAGAGGGTGGGCCTTATGCCTCATTGCTGAATAGGAATTTTGCCACCCCAAGCCTCAGAGAAGTTGGACCAAATTTGTCAGGGATAGGCAAGAGCCTCTTGACCACCCATTGTTTTGAAAGTTTTGTGTGCCCTGGAGATGGCAGAGAATCTGGGGGCTGTCCTAATACTCAGAGACAGTAGAGCCTGGAGAAATGTGCTCCAATGTTGCAACCCTCATCCCAGCATTTGGAGAGAACAGGGCCACTGCGTAGGCCTTTGTAAAGGGTGGAAATGCCACTTTCTAAAGTCCCAAGGATGAATGACTCTCAGACTTGCCCTGCAAATTTCTGGAACTGTTTGGGTCCTGTGACCCCAGTTTTCCTTTCAAACTCCCCCAATGGCAATAGGAAATTTTATCTTATGACTTTTTTCCCTCCTTTGTACATTGGCAGCAGATAACCTGTTCTAAAACTTCACAGGTCCACAACAGATGAAGAATTTGCCTTAGAATAAACCATGCCTGTAACTGACTTCGATGAGATTTTGTAATATTTTTGAATTGGTATTGTATTTGTATTGTTACTGAAATGGTTTAAGGATTTGTGATACTGTAATGGAATGAAAACATTTCATATATGGAAAGAATATGTCCTTTTGGGGTCAGACGTTGGAATGTGCCAGGGTGAAACTGTTGCATACCCCCAAAAAGGCATGTTCTCTAATACTGATTCAATATTGTAGGGTGGACCAATATTATAGGGTGGACCATTTTGATCAGATAATTTTCCATGGAAATGTGACACACCCAATTGTGGGTGAGACCTTTTGATCAGATAGAGATGTGACTCTGCCCATTCAATGCAGGACAGGGTGTTGGTCTTTATTAGTTTACTGAAGTCCTTTAAAAGAGAAAACATTTTGGAGAAAGCTCAGAAGAAACAGAGATGTAGATATTTGGAGATGCTTGGATTGCCAACAGACAGAGCAGACACCTAGATACAGATGTTTGGAGATGCAAAGCCCAGAAGGCATTGCTGTATGCCTTACCATGAGATGCTAAGCAAGCCAAAACCCACAGTTGTGTTTTGGAGGAGCTAAATGAAGGCTCACAGACACTTAGAGAGGAAACCATTAGCACCAGAATTTGGAAGCAACAGAATTAGGAAAAACAACCAGCAGATGCCAGCCACATGCCTTCTCATGGGACAGGCGTCAGTCTTTCTTGAGTCAAGGTATCTTTTTCTGGATGCCTTAGTTTGGCCATTTTATGTCGTTAGAACTATAAACTTGTAACTTAATAAATTCCCTGTTTAAAAGCTGTTCCATTTCTGCTATATTGTATTCTGGCAGTATTCAATAAACTAAAACAAGGATTTATAACAGAGAAGATAGAATTAACACATGAATAGGACTGCTGAATCATACTGATATTTCTTTTAGTCTCCAGTGTCTTGGAGCAGCTAGAAGGAAAAACCTGAAATTGTAGAACTGTAACCCATACCAAACTTTGAAATTTCTTCTATAACAACTTATTAGAATGTACTCAGAAATTTATTGCTTTTTGTATATGTTATATTTCACAATAAAAATATTTTTTAAAAGAGTAAATTTAATAATATCTAGGTATGAGTAGTTCAGCTCAGAATATCTTCTTCCTCCTGGGGAGGGACTTGTCTAGTGAAGTAGTAGTCATGGTATATCTTCTCTAAGAACACTCAATAAAATATTTTGGCTTCCCTTTCCATTCTTTCTAAACATGTATATAATATTTGTTATAATCCAGGAAAGAAGAGGCATGCTATTTGTTGAGGGACTCCTATGAAACTCAGCAAAATAGTTTTATGAGGGATAGTACATAATGAAAGAAGAACAAAGTTGAAATAGTCACTGAGGAAAACAAAACGAGTGGCATGAGAAAGATAGGATAAGCACTAATTTGAAAAATTACGATACAATTGGTTAGTTTAAACAATGGGAATTTGTTGGTTTATGGTTTTCAGGCTAGGAAAAGTCCAAAACTAAGGCATCAGAAAGGCAATGCTTCCTTTCCTAGGATCATGGTGTTCTGGGGTTGACTACTGGTGATCTATGGTCCTTGGCTTTCCTTTCATATGGGAATGCACAGGACAGCCTCTCCTGGCTCCTCTCTCTGTCTTTCACACTGCCTATGAGGGACGTCAGTAATCTGGGTTAAAGCCCAACCAGATTCACTGGGGCTATACCCTAACTGAAGTAGTACCTTGGAGATATCTTACTTAAAACAGGCCAATAAGGGTGGGCCATGGTGGCTCAGCATGCAAAGTTCTTGCCTGCCATGCTGGAGATACGGGTTTGCTTCCCAGTGCCTGCCCATGCATAAAGAAAAAAAATGGGCCAATACCCACTAGAATGCAGACCAAGACCAAGAACGTATCCAAATTGGCATATACAATTCAATCAAATGCAAGTACAGCAGCTCTGTTTTCTATTAGCCATTAATTCATAACATTGTTAATGTGTTCACTTTTGTAACTTTTTTCAACACACTTAGATCATTTGGGGAGGTAAGAAAAAAGTGAATTATTTGGCTCACCCAGATTTAAATTTTTTGCCAGATGGTAAGACAGAGGGACACAGAATTCTGGGATGTTGGCAGGAGTTGGCTATATCTTCAATACCTACAGCAATACCTGATACAGATGGTGTGTGTGTGTGTGCATGCACATGTGTGTGTGTTGATTAATGGTAAATAATATGGATTGAAAAATGAAGAATGCCAGCATCTGATGGAGTGAGAGAAAATACAAGGATCAATGACTGGAATTCCTAATGAAGTTGAAGAATGATTAGAGTGAAATTATTTGAACAAGATGGAGGGGAGATTATTGGATATTAAAAAGGGATGTTCAATTTAGAGCAGTGTCTTTGTTTGCCAGGCTGCTATAGCAAATACCACTTAATAAATTGGCTTAACAATAGGAATTTATTGGCTCAGTTTGTAAGGCTAAAAGTGCAAAGACAAGACATCAGCAAGGCCATGCCTTCTCTTCAAAGTCTATAAATTCTGGGGCTGGTTAGCTGCAATCCTTGTCTCCTGTCATATGACAATCTCTCTCTCCTTGTGTCTGCTTTTTTAGTATCTGCTGACTTCCAGCTTTTGGCTCCTTTATACAGCTTCCAGGAATATGGATTAAGACCAACTCGATTCATTTGCCCACATCTTAACTTTTAATAACAACTTCAAAAAGTCATTTATGAATGGGTTAAAACCCACAGGAATATGGATTAAGATTAAGAACATACCACAAGCAGTTACAAGTGATAAATCTGAATATGGAACCATGGAGTTGGTGGTTGAAAAGGAGTGGAGGAGGTCACTGAAGTTGGGAGGTAAAGGAATTTGGGGGTCATGATGTTAAGATACCAGTCAGGATACTCATAAAGACTGGAGGGTGCAGAAACACTATACTCAGATGCTACTTCTTCATCATTGAAGAATGAAGAAATGGACAGTCAATTAATATTTGGTACCAAGAGAAAAAAAAAAGATAATTCCTGCTATGCCTAACTCACATCAGTATTTCTCGTAAATCTTCATAAATTCGATACATACCTTGATTCAATGGCTTCCTGTTCTTAGGCTTATGGCCCAGTTAGAACTTTAGCCAGGATCCATTTTCTCATACTCAAATAAGTATTGGGGTATATTGAGGATGAATATAATAGAATCCCAACCAGAGTTGTATGTGCAGGCTTATCAGTGTGATAAAACCAGGATATGGCATATGGCGGTATTATAGAATAGCTTGCAATACAGCATAGGAAGTAGTGTGCAATTTCCTCAAAGTATACTCATTGCATATTACATATAATTTTAAGTACTTTTAAATACAAAAGTAACACAATACAAGTCATATCTTACAATATATATCTATATAACTATCTTTACCTTACATAAGAATAATCAAATAGCACAAAAGAGCTGATAATGAAAAGCAACAGATTCCTTCCTCACTTCTCTAAACAGCAGTTCTTTATTAGATGTGCAATTTGCAAATCTTTTTTCCATTTTCTTATATTAGCTTTTCATTCTTTTGCCAGTGTCTTTTTTTCCAACAAGTTCTTCATTTAATAAGTCTGAATTCATTGTACCTACATGGTATTGTTCACTGTCATCTGTTGAACCAGATTTCTGGGTTTTTGTTTGTTTGTTTGTTTATTACATGGGCAGGCACTGAGAATCAAACATGGGTCTCTGGCATGACAGATGAGAACTCTGTAAGCTACCATGGCCCACACCCAGATTTCTTTTTAACAGCTTTTAGTTTAAAAGTCATATAGGACACAGGGCAAGATGGTGGCATAGTGAGGTGTGGAATTTAATTCATCCTCCAGAGCAGCTAGTAAACAGCCAGGAAGTATACAGAACAACTGCTGGGGGTCATCAGTGACTGGACACACATTGTACACCAGTTGGAAATGGGTTGGAATGGCTGAGATCCCACACAGAACTATAAGTCTCCCAAGCCATGGAGGCTAGTGCCCTTCCCCAATGGGCATGGCAGGCTGGTTCCCCAAAGGGAAAGGAAACAGACTTTATAGTAGCAATGAGTTAGCTCAACCAAACTCCAATTGCAGAATTAATTAATAAATTCTGACTACTGAAAATAAGTCTCAAGAACAGATAAACCTATAGTAAGCACTAAAGGAACCAGGAGTTTTCACCCTTGTAGAAAGGGGAAAGGTCTGGTGGGGGAAAAATACAGTATTTTTGAGTTGGACAGCACAAAACAAGGTAAAGGGCTAGACCCCAAGAAAAGAGGGCACACAGAGCCTGGGAACACACAGAGCCAGTTACCAACTCCAGCTTTTGTTGGGCAAACCTGGGGAGCTGGGGTCAGCTCTGGAAAGGCTTTTTAACTTCTTAACAGCTCATTAGAACTGTGAGCACTCTCAGGCTCTAGTTAAGTGGATGGGGACAATTCCCTACAGGGTGTAACTTCTCCAATAAAAGGGAGGTATGGCTCAGCTCATGTTGAGGCCCTCCTTCAGGGAATTCAGGCCTGAGGGGCTGGAAACAGAAGCAATAAAAGCCTGCCTTCTACTCAGCCTCTGTATTAACCACACTCCTGGCAGAGAAAGGCTATTGAAGTTGTAGATGCCACATCACTTTAAGCTGGTGGGAAGCTGTGGGCAGATGAGTACACATGGTTGGCAGGATAGAAAAGCACAGAGTCTAGAGGCTTCACAAGAAAGTTTGATAATCTGCTGGGTCTCACCCTCAAGGAAACTTGATAGTGACTACTCACTCCTGAGGTGTGGGCCTGTCTGGTCTGGGAAAATCTGACTGGGGTCAATAGCATGAGAAGACCCTCCTCAAAAAAAGGTTCCACATAGGCAGGGCAAGAAACAGATAAACAAGAACTGAAAAAATTATGATCAGTAAAACAGACCTCTGCTAATAGTCTAAAAGGAGTTGAACTGAATGCCAAAGAACAGACAGAGATCAAAGCCACTCAATAACAAAACAAAACAAAAAAACCTAAAGAGTGAAAACAACCTCCAGAATAAAGTAATTAAGGAAATCAAATGCCTAGACACCAGCAAAAAAGAACAAATCATACTAGGAAAATTGAAGATACAGTCCAGTTAAAGGAGAAAAACAACATTTCAAATGAGATACAGGAGTTGAAACAACTATTTCAGGATGTTCAAACACACATGCAAAATCTCATCAAAAATCAAATCAATGAGTTGAGGAGGATAAAAAGAATATATTGGGAGAACATAAAGAAGAACTCAAAAGTTTGTAAACATCAGAGAACTTATGGAAATGAAAGGCAAAATAGAAGAGATAAAAAAAACAATGGAAACTTACAACAATAGATTTGAAGAGGCAGAAGAAAGGATTAGGGAACTAGAGAACAAGTCATCTGAAATCTGACACACAAAGGAAAATACAGCAAAAACTATGGAAAAATATGGGCAGGGTCTCGGGGAATTGAATGACAACATTAAGAGCATGAATATACATGCTACAAGTGTTCCATAAGGGGAACAGAAGGGAAAAGAGCAGAAAGATTAATGGAGGAAATAATCACTGAAAATTTCCCATCTCTTCTGAAAGATATAACATTACATATCCAAGAAATACAGTGTACCCAAAGAGATAAGATGCAAATAGATCTGCCCTGAGACACTAATGAAATTCTCAAATGTCAAAGACAGACAGTTTCTCAGCAGAAACTACAGAGTGAGAAGAGAGAGGTATGATAGATTTAAGACTCTGAAAGAGAAAAACAGACAACCAAGAATTCTATATACAGCAACACTGTCGTTCAAAAGTGAGGAGATTAAACTATTTTCAGACAGTTACTGAGAGAATTTGTGACTAAGAAACTGGCTCTACAAGAAATACTAAAAGGAACACTACAGGGAGAAAGGAAAAGACAGGAGAGAGAGGTATTAAGAAGAGTGTAGAAATGAAGACTATCAGTAAAGGTAAAAAAAGAAAATAGATATGACATATAAAATCCAAAAGATAATATGGTAGAAGAAATTACTGCCTTTAAAGTAATAACATTAAATGTTAATGGATTAAACTCCACAGTCAAAAGACATAGACTGGTGGACTGGATTAAAAAACAGGACCCATCAATATGCTGTCTTCAGGAGACTCACTTTAGACACAAGGGCAAAAATAGGTTGAAAGTGAAAGGTTGGAAATATATTTCATGTAAACAACAACCAGAAAAGAGCAGGGGTAGATATACTAATATACAACAATTTAGAATTCAAATGGAAAACAATTAAAAGAGAAAAAGATGGACACTGTGTATTAATAAAAGAAACAATTCAACATAACAGATATAAATATTTATGCACTGAGCCATGGTGCTCCAAAATACATGAAGCAAATCCAGATAACACTGAAAACAGAAGTAGACACTCTACAATAATAGTTGGAGACTTCAATTCTCCATTTTCATCAATGGATAGAATGGCTGAGATCCCACATGGGGATAGAAGGAAATATCCTCCACGTGATAAAGGGAATATATGAAAAACCCAAGCTAACATCATCCTCAATGGGGAAAGACTGAAAGCTTTCCCTCTAAGATCAGGAACAAGACAAAAACAATTTCACCATTGTTACTCAGCATTGTACTTGAAGTTTTAGCCAGAGAAATTAGACAAGACAATTAGACATCCAAATTGGAAATGAAGAAGTAAAACTCACTTGCATGATTCTATATGTCAAAAATCTACAATAAAGTACAGCAAAATGGCAGGGTGCAGAGCAACACTCAAAAATTAATAGTCCAACTCACCTGGGACAATAAATGGTGCCTAGAGAACTGGATATTCATATGCAAAAGAATGAAAGAGGACCCGTATCTCACACCCTATACAAAAGTTAACTCAAAATGGATCAAAGATCTAAACATTAGGTCTAAGATCATAAAACAGTTAGAGGAAAATGTAGGGAGATATCTTATGAATCTTACAATTGGAGGCGGTTTTATGGACCTTAAACCTAAAGCAAGAGCACTGAAGAAAGAAAGAAAGAAATGGGAGCTCCTCAAAATTAAACACTTTTGTGCATCAAAGAACTTCATCAAGAAAGTAGAAAGACAGCCTACACAATGGGAGACAATATTTGGAAACGACATATCAGATAAAGGTCTAGTATCCAGAATTTATAAAGAGATTGTTCAACTCAACAACAAAAAGACAGCCAACCCAATTACAAAATGGGAAAAAGACTTGAACAGACACCTCTCAGAAGAGGAAATACAAATGGCCAAAAGGCACATGAAGAGATGCTCAATGTCCCTGGCCATTAGAGAAATGCAAATCAAAACCACAATGAGATATCATCTCACACCCACCAGAATGGCCATTATCAACAAAACAGAAAATGACAAGTGCTGGAGAGGATGTGGAGAAAGAGGCACACTTATTCACTGTTGGTGGGAATGTCAAATGGTGCAACCACTGTGGAAGGCAGTTTGGCGGTTCCTCAAAAAGCTGAATATAGAATTGCCATACGACCAGCAATACCATTGCTAGGTATCTACTCAAAGGACTTAAGGGCAAAGACACAAAGGACATTTGCACACCAATGTTTATAGCAGCATTATTTACAATTGCAAAGAGATGGGAACAGCCAAAATGTCCATCAACAGACGAGTGGCTAAACAAACTGTGGTATATACATACGATGGAATATTATGCAGCTTTAAGACAGGATAAACTTATGAAGCATGTAATAACATGGATGGACCTAGAGAACATTATGCTGAGTGAGTCTAGCCAAAAACTAAAGGACAAATACTGTGTGGTCCCACTGATGTGAACCGACATTCGAGAATAAACTTGGAATATGTCATTGGTAACAGAGACCATCAAGAGTTAGAAATAGGGTAAGATAATGGGTAATTGGAGCTGAAGGGATACAGACTGTGCAACAGGAGTGGATACAAAAACTCAAAAATGGACAGCACAATACTACCTAATTGTAATGTAATTATGTTAAAACACTGAATGAAGCTGCATCTGAGCTATTGTTTTTTGTTTTTTTAATATATTTTTTGTATTTTGTATTTTTATTTTTTCTCTATATTATCATTTTATTTCTTTTTCTGTTGTCTTGCTATTTCTTTTTCTAAATCGATGCAAATGTACTAAGAAATGATAATCATACATCTAGGTGATGATATTAAGAATTAGTGATTGCATATGTAGAATGGAATGATTTCTAAATGTTGTGTTAGTTAATTTTTTTAATTAATAAAAAAAAAGAATCTACAGTGTTAATATGAAAAAAGAAAGGATTTTTGTTCCCTGAAGAGAGAATTCTAAGGGTCAATAATTATTTTTAAATGTAACCCAGAGGAATGAACTCTACTTGACATTGTTACAAGATATTTCAGTACTGTCTTTACTGTGCATGAGTCCTTTAGCAATCAGATGAATGAAGGGGAACATCATAATTAAGATGCATATTGAAAGGAATAAAAATTAATTTGATCATGTTAAGATTAAAAAAAAAAGAAATGAAGTTCTGATACATGCAACAACATGGATGAACAAAAATCATAAAACTAAACAACACAGTGAATCCTATTGTAAACAATAGGCTACATTTAATAGTACAAGTATAAAAAAGTTTGCATTAATTAGGGTTCTCTAGAGAAACAGAATCAACAGGGAATACTTGCAAATATAAAATTTATAAAAGTATCTCATGTGATTGCAAGAACACAGAATCCAAAATCCACAGGGCAGGCTGTGAAAAAAAAAAGATTAATAGTGTTTCTATACAATAGTGAGGAGGAAATCAAGAAAAAAATTCCACTTACACCAGCAACCAAAAGAATCAAATATTTAGGAATAAATTTAAGTAAGGATACAAAAGATTTTTATTCATAAAACTACAAGAAATTGCTAAAAGAAATTATGGAAGACCTAAATAAATGGAAGGGTATATGATGTTCATAGATTGGAAGACTAAATATAGTTCAGATGTCAATTCTACCTAAACTGGTTTATAGAGTTAATGCCATACTAATTAAAATCCCAACAAATTACTTTGCAGAAATAGAAAAACCAATAATCAAACTTATTTGGAAAGGCAGTGTGCCCTGAATAGCTAAAATATCTTGAGAAAGAAAAATAAAGTGGGAGATCTCACACTATCTGACTTTAAACCATATTACAAAGTTATAGTGGTCAAAACAGCATGGTTCTGGCATCAAGATGGATGTACTGATCAATGGAATCAAATTGAGTGCTCAGAAATAGACCTCTCTCATCTATGAACAATTGTTCTTTGATAAGGTGGTCAAGCCAATGCAACTGGGACAGAGAAGTCTCTTCAATAAATGGTGTTTGGAGAATTGGTATCAATATGCAAAAGAAGAAAAGAGGATCTATAATTCATACTTTATTCAAAAATTAACTCAAAATGGATCAAAGACTTAAACATTAGAGCTAAGACTATAAAACTTTCAGGAGAAAATGTAGGGAAATATCTTATAAATCTTATAATAGGAGCTGGTTTCCTAGACCTTACACCCAAAGAACAAACAATGAAAAAAGAAATAGATAAATGGGATCTCCACAAAATTCAATACTTTTGTGCATCAAAGAACTTTGTCAGGAAAGTGAAAAGGCAGCCTACCCACTAGGAGACAATATTTGGAAACCATATATCAGATAAGGATTTAATATCTAGAATATACAAAGAGATCCTACAACAGAACAGAAAAAGACAAATACCCCAATTTAAAAATGGGCAAAAGACATGAACAGACACTTGTCAGAAGAGCAAATATAAATGGCTAAAGGCATATGAAAAGATGCTGAACTTCACTGACTCTTAGATAAATACAAATCAAAACCACAATGAGATACCATCTCAATACCACCAGAATGGCCATTTAAAAAAAAAAAAAAAAAAAAAGACAAGTGCTGGAGAGCATGTGGAGAAACAGCATATTAGCCATTGTTGGTGGGAATGGAAAATGGTATAACTGCTCTGGAAGGCAGTTTGGTACTTCCTCAGGAAGCCAAGTACAGAATTGCCTTATGATCCAGCAATCCCATTAATGGTATATATTCAGAGGAACTAAAAGCAAAGACATAAATGGACACTTGCACACAGATGTGCATCATTCACAATTGCCAAGAGATGGAAAACAGCCCATATGTCCATCAATAGATGAGTAACTAAACAAGCTGTGGTATAAACATTCAACAGAAAATTATGCAGTTATAACACAGAACAAAGTCATGAAGCATGTAACAATGTGGACGAAACTTGAGGACATTATGCTGAGTGAAATTAGCCAGAAACAAAAGGGCAAATACTGTATGGTCTCACTAATATGAACTAACATTAATCAGTGAACTTTGAGAGTTAAATTTAAGAAAACAGGTTATTAGGAGATAGAAAAGGGTAGAAATTGGGCATTTAGTGCTGAAGGAATGCAGAATGTGCAACAGGACTGATTATAAAGATTCAGAAATGGATAGCACAATACTATCTGATGGTAGCACAATAGTATAATTACACTGATGGAAGCTAAACGTGAGTACGGTTGAGGGAGAAGGACTGGGGGCACATACTACACCAGAACGAAAGACAGAGGATACAGATTGAGACTGTATAATTTAGGAATGCCTAAAGTGGACATTGATGGTGATTAAATTTGCAAACATAAAAAAATGTTATTTCGTGAGGGAAAACGAATGTTAGCATTGCAAGGTGTTAAAAATGGAATGGTATACAGGAAAAAAATCAATGCAAGCCAGGGTCTATAACCGACAGTAACATTGTAATATACTTCCACTGAATGTAACAAAGGCATTATGCCAAAATGGGGGAAGGATGAGGATTCTTTGTGAAAGAGAAGGAAATGTCTTCATATAGATTATGGTGGTGAAGGTGAATAGAGAAAGAAATATACATATTCAATGTTTGTAGGGAAGTGGAGAGGTCACGGCTCTCTGGAGGTCAATGTAGTCATTCCACAAGAGGCTAGGGATGGGCTTGCCATAGGATCCTGCAACCCCTTTGTTAGGAATATAACAGGAGGAATTGAGAGTGGGGACATGAATGGACATTTGCATACTAGTGTTTATAGTGGTAGTGTTCAGATTTGCAGGGGATGGAGGTGGCCTAAGGGTACAATGTTGGAGAGTGGAAGGGGAACTGTGGTGTATATATACAAAGGACTACTGAGCAGCTGCAAGGAGGAGTGAAGTTGTGAGGCATGCAACTAGGTGAATGAAACTTAAGGACACTATGTTGAATGAAATATCTGAAATACAATGACAAATATTTTCATGTCTCACTCATGCAGACTAACTATAATATACAAGCTTGGAGATTTGAAGTAAGAGCATGGGTTATCAGGTTGGAGCCTCTTGTAAAAGTTCCTAGCTTGTAAGCTCTTACAACAGTCACATGTATTGGGGAGTTGCAGTGGTTGTTTCTAAATTCTGAGATATTGAGCTATTTGTACATAACCTGGTCATTCCCTGAAACAGTTATGTGACACTCTTGAGACTCAGAGTTAGAGCTCTAAAGCTATGAAAGTCAGCATTACCCCATACAGAAACTGTTAAATCAGTTGAAAAAATGATCAGACTTCATGTAGAGAAATCAGTGAAGCTGATCTGGATAGGACTAAGGTAGATCAGAATGCAGGGTAAAGGATGTTATGGTCTGTACTTTAAAACTTCAACTCCAGTGTCAGATCAAAGGAAGAGATGTTTATTCAGTGCAAAATTTGTTTTGGGTAGTGCACTACCTAATTTAACTCATATGATCAGTTTATCTGAACACCATAATTACATGGGATCTTGAATAGGGCGTGAGATTTTGTTGGTTTGTACAAGTTAGTGTAGATACCCTGATATATCCCAGAGTAATTTGGGTAATGAATAAAAAAAAATTTTGCAAAGTCCATTTGGGGAACTGAAGAGAAAGGAGGAAATATTAAACTTCCCTATGTGGGGAATTCCTAATACCCTCACAAGCAGTGGGGACAATCAATTCAATTGGCTGAGCCCTCAATCATGGGGTTTGCTCCTATGAAACATTCCTACGAGGGAGAAGCCAAGCTTACTTATAACTATGCCCCCAGAGAACCTCTTCTGTTGAAAGATGTGGCCTCTCTAAGTCAACTTGGCAGGTGAATTTACTGCCTTCCTCCCTTCGTGGGACATGACCCCCAGGGGTGTAAATTTCCCTGCAACGTGGAACAAGATTCTCAGGATGAGTCAGCACCCAGCATCATGGGATTGAGAAAGCCTTCCTGACCAAAAAGGGGAAGAGGGAAATTAGTCACAATAAGATTTCAGTGGCTGAGAGATTTCAAACATAGTCAAGATGTTATCCTGGAGGTTATTCTTACGCATTATCTACATACCCCTTGCTAGTTTATGGTGTATTGGGGTGGCTAAAGAGAAGTACCAGAAACTGTTCGACTGTATTCCAGTAGTCTTTATTCTTGAAGACAATTGTATAACTGCAGTTTTTACAATGTAATGGTGTGACTGTGAAATCCTTACGTCTGATGTGCCTTTTATTCAGGATAAGGATAGATGAATGAAAAAAATAAGGGAAAAACAAAAATAATAGGGAGGTAAGAGGTAAAAAAAATCGGGTAGATTGAAATACTACTGGTCAGCAAGAGGGAAGTGCAAGTGTTAAGGGATGTATGAGTTTTTCCATTTTACTTCATTTTCTAGAGTGATGCAAATGTTCTAAAAATGATCATGGTGATGAATATACAACTATATGATGATATTGTGAGCCACTGATTATATACTAGGGATGGACTGCATGTGTGTGAATATTTTTCAATAAAAATATATTTTAAAAATTCATAGATACTGTGAATTTTGTATAAATTTGTGGATAGTAAGTCAGTTCCTTTCTTTTGACTTATAACCCTCAATTTCACTGCAGAATAAAGGCCAAAGAAAGCATAGTCGGTAACTCGTATAGAACTGTATTGTTTATATAATGTGAAGCTTTCTGAATGGTCAGGTTCAGGCCTGATGCAACTATATAAAAAGATTACTTAATGGAATTGCACAAAATATTATTAACTTTAATCATTAATAGCTTGAATAGCACTATATTACTAATGGCTATTTGAGATAAAAAAAAAAAACCTGTTTTGAATCACGTACATGGCATGTGTACATAACCATGTGAGCTAATGTCAGCACAGATCTCAACAGAAACTTTGGCTTTAGGAAAGAATCACGAACATTTAAAACAATGACTTTAATAATCATTTTAAGTATATGGTAGGGGTAAAATGTGCTTTAATTAAATATAAATCATACCAGTGATGCTGACAAAGTTGAAAGTTACTCCTAACATTGATAGCAATAAAAACTAGTTTGTACATGATGAGACAGAGAAAAAAGGAGTCCCTTTGAAACAAACTTCTAAAATAAAAAAAAAAGTTTACAGTGATTTGTTTCAACAGTATGTATTTTATGACAATAACATGTATAGATTCAGAGAATTTGCACTCTCTTTATATACTAAAGAAAACAAACTTTACATTACACGTGAATTGTACTTCATTTGAAAAGATCAATGGTACACTTGACCCCTAGACAGGTTAAACTCAAGGGAGCTCCAACTGAAGATTTAATTAACAAATTCCGGAATACAAACTCTGAGCATAGTTTTAACATGACCATTTACATTGTTTGAAAAGGAAAAGACAAAAAACAAAGCAAAATGCTATTCTTGGGAATGGAAGAGTCTTTCGTTTGCTGTTATAACCAGTAAATGAATTGTTTTGTCCATTTAAATATAACACAATTATGGATATATTTGGGGTTATATCATACTGCTGTTTGTTTTCTATTTGTCCCCTCTAATCTTTGTTCTTAACTCCTCTGTTCCTGTCTTCTTCTGGGTGAACTATGTTTTAGTATTTCATTTTATTTCCTCTACTGACTTTTTAGCTATATCTCTTTGTATAACAGTTTTAGTGGTTGTTCTAGGAAAGTGTTATCCAAAAGAACTTTCTGTGATGATAGAAATGTTCCACACTTGTGCTAACATACTAACCACTAGTCACATGGTTATTAAGCATTTGAAAATGAGGCTAGTGCAAATGAGGATCTGAATTTTTTAATCTGAAAGCTGCATATGGTGGCATTTAATTTTTCTTTTAATTTTTTTAAACATAACAACACACAAATATGAACATTCTTACCATATGATCATTCCATTCTTAGTATATAATCAAGAACTCACCATCTCATCACATAACATAGTTGTATATTCTTCATCATGATCATTTCTGAGAACACTTGAATCAATTCAGAAAGACAAATAAAAAGAAAAAAGAAAAAAAATCATACATACCATTCCCCTTACCCCTCCCTTTCACTGATCATTAGCATTCCAATCTATTAAATTTATTCTAACATTTGGTCCCCTATTATCTATTTATTTTTAATAGATAGGTTTTACTAATCTGTCCATAAGGTAGATAAAAGGAGCATCAGACACAAGGATTTAATGATCACACAGTCACACTGAGAAAGCTGTATCATTATACAATCACCTTCAAGAAACATGGCTACTAGAACACAGCTCTACATTTTCAGGCACTTCCCTCCAGCCTCTCCACTAAACCTTAACTAAAAAGGCGATATCTATATAATGCATAAGAATAACCTCCAGTTTAACCTCACAACTCTGAAATCATTCAGTCATTGACACTTTATTTTGTCTCATTTCCCTCTTCTTCCTTTTGTTCAAGAAGGTTTTCTCAGTCCCTTGCTGCCGAGTTCCAGCTCATTCTCGGATTTGTGTCCCATGTTGCCAGGAAGGCTTATAGCCCTGGGAGTCATGTCCCACATACAGAGGGAGAGGGAAGTGAGCTTGGTTTGTTGTGTTACCTGAGAGAAGGCCATATCTGAGCAACAAAAGAGGTTCTCTGGGGGTGACTCTCAGGCCTAATTTTAAGTAGGCTTAGCCTATTCTTTGCAGGGGTAAGTTTCATATGAACAAACCCCAAGACTGAGGGCTCGGCCTATTGCTTTGGTTGTCCCCACCGCTTGTGAGAATATCAGGAATTCACTATATGGGGAAGTTGAATTTTCCCCCTTTCTTGCCACTCCCCCAAGGGGATTTTGAAAACACTTTTTTATTCATTGTTCAAATCACTCTTGAGATTTTTGGGGCATCACTTTGAACAAACTTACAAAATTTGATGCCCTACTCAAGGTTCCATGTACTTATGGTGTTCAATTAAACTGTCCACATAAGTTATATTAGGAAATGCACTAGTCAAAATGTAAATTTTGTACCAAATAAACATTTTTTTGCTTTAGTCTCACACATAAGTTAAAGTTTTAAAATATGAATTACCATCTATTTTCACACCCTGCAGTATTGACATTCCTTTGTTCTTCCTCATGCAAAAACATTTTTAAATTGTTACATTTAGCCACTATCATTATACATTCCAGGCATTTCTAGATTACACCATCTCAGTCTCTATTGTCTATCTTTCCTTCTGATTTGTGACATTTAATTTTAAATAGCAACATAGGGAGATGTGGAATTCAGTTTGTCTTCTAAGGTAGCTAGTAAATAGCCAGGAACTGCCTGGATCAACTACTTGGGGGACTTCTATGACCGGACACACATTGTACACCAGTCTGGAATGGGTGGACTGGCCAAAATCAGAGTGCAAAACTGTGAGTAAAAGCTCCCAAACCATGGAGGTTGGTGCCTCTCCCCCACTGACATGGCAGACTGTTGTGGAGTCACTTACCCATGCTAAAAGGAAGCAGTCTCTACTAGGAGCAAGGGAAGGAGAGCTCAAAAGAGCTCCAAGTGAAGATTTAATTAACAAATTTGGGCCACTGAATAGAAACTCTGAGCACAAATAAACTCAGAGCAAACATGAAAGGAACCTGGAAGAGAAGAGGCAGGCTGACAGAAAAAAAAAAAAAGGCTATTCAAATTGGCAGAGCTCAGAATAGTGGAAAAGGGATATGCCCCAATAAAAGAGGCACACAGAACCAGGTACCAATTCTGGCTCTTGATGGGTGAACTTGAAAAGGGGATTGGCACTGAAAAAGATTAAAAAATAAAAAAAACTTTTTTGCAGCCCTAATAGAGAGACCCAGGAAACTTCAATTGTCAGTACTGCCATAGGCAAGGGCAGAATTAAGGGATGTCTGAGAGATAAAGTTACTAGTCAGATGAAGGAGATAATTCCCTAAAGGATATATCCTTCCCAAGAAAAGGTGAGGGGCTGGGCAGGGCCCAGCACAAATGGTATATCCCATTCAGGTATTTCAGACCCCAGGGGCTAGAAAACAGAAAAGAGTTTAAGCCAACCTTCTGCCTCAGTCACTGTGTCAACCATCTCCTGGCAGAACAGGGCCTACTGAGAAATAAAGGTACCACAGCACATTATGCCAGTGAGGAGATGTGGGCTGACAAGTGCATCTGCTGGACAAGACAGGAAAAGTACAGAATCAAGAGGCTTCATGGGAATGACTGGTAGCCTGCTGCATATCATCCTCAGTGAAACTTGATACTGATTTCACTCTCATCCTGAGAACTGGGCCTGTCTTGTCTGGGAAAATCTAATTGGGGTCAATCATATCTGGGGAGACCCTTCAAAAAAACTTCCATATAGGTAGGGCAAGAACCAGATAAACAGGAGTTGAAAAATTCTGATCACTTAAACAGTACTTATGCTGGAGGTCTAGGATAAGTTGAACTGAATGTAAAAATAATAATAATAATAAAATAAAGAACCGGAGAGCAAAGCCAACCAACAAGAAAACCCCAGATAAAAGACAGAACAAACTCCAGAATAAACCAATCAAGGAAACCAGATCCTTAGACACAGCAAAAAATCACAAGTCATATTAGGAAGCATGAAAATATGACCCAGTTAAAGGAACAAACACTTCAAAAAGATAAAGGAAATTAATTAAAGATGTTTAAACAAATATTCCAAATCAAATCAACGAGTGGAAATGCCTACTCCACGACACTAATCAGATGGCCAAATGTTAAAGACAGACAGAATTCTGAAAGCAGCAAGAGAAAACTGATTCATTACATACAAGCTCAGTAAGACCATGTGTGGATTTCTCAGCAGAAACCATGGATGCAAGAAGGCAATCATATGATATATTTAAGATATTGAAAGAGAAAAACTGCCAACCAAGATTCTTTATCTGGCATAACTGCCCTTCAAAAATGAGGGAGAGTTTAAAATATTTTCAGACAAACAGACACTGAGTTTGTGAACAAGAGACCTGCTCTATAAGAAATACTCAAGGGACCACTACAAGCAGATAATAAAAGAAAGGAGAGAGCGGTTTGGAGAAGAGTATGGGTATGTTTAAAAGAGAAAGGCTCAAGGCATTTATGACACTAGAAAGAAAGAAAAGAGGATAAAAACTGGGATGGTATAACTTAGTGAAACCTAGAATGGTAAATGATGGTGATTAAATGTACAAATAAAAGAAAGTTCTTACATGAGAGAGAATAAATGAATGTCACCTTGCAAGATAATGAAAATAGGATGGCATTTTCAAAAAATACAATCATTGCAAACTAGATCTCTAGTTAACACTAACATTGCAATATGCTTCCATTAATTGCAACAAAGGTGATATAACAAAACTAAATGTCAAGGAGAGGGGTATATATGGGAGGGGTATGGTATTCTTGGTGTCTTTTCTGTTTTGTTTTTGGTTGTTTTTTTTGGCATGGGCAGGCACTAGGAATCAAACCCGGCTCTCCAGCATGGCCACTGAGCCACTGTTCCACCACCCCCTTTTATTTTTTTATTCTTTTTCATTTTTTTTCCTCTTCTTTCTTTGTGAAAGACATGAAAATATTCTCACATAGATTGTGGTGGAAATGCATAACTATGTAATTCTACTGGGAGCAATTGCTTGTTTACTTAAGATGGGTTGTATGGTGTGTGAATAAAATTATTTTAAAAATAAACAGAAAAATACAAGTTCTGGAGAAGTTGCGCAGAGAGGTATGTACCTATTCACTGTTGACAGGGAAATAGATCAGTGCAGTCCCTCTGGAAGGCAGTGTGTGGTTCCACAGGAGGCTAAGTATAGGGTTGCCATACGATCCTGCAACCCCTTTACTAGGTATATACTCAGAAGAACTGAAAGCAGGGACACAAATGATCATTTGCACAGTGGTGTTTATGGTGGTATAATTCATGATTTGCAATGGAAGTAAGGGTTCACAAATGAATGGAAGGATGAACTGTTGTACATACATACAAATGGAATATCAAGCAGCTGCAAGGAAGAATAAAGTTGTGGGGCATGCAACTAGGTCAATGAACCTTGAAGACAGTATTTTGAGTGAAAAAAACCAGAAATGAAAAGACAAATATTGTAAGGCCTCACTACTATGAAATAACTGTAATGAGCAAATCTAAGACTTGAATTTGAGAGCACTTGCCATCAGGGGATAGAACATTGGTAGAGATTGGGGAATCAATGATTAAGAAGTACAGAATGTTCAATAGGGCTTCTTGTAAAGGTTCCCAGACTGTAAGCAATCACAGCAGTCACATCTATTCCTGAGTTTTATTTCTAAATTCAGAGATGCTGAGCTATTTGTGCATACTGGCAGTTCCGTGGAATTTTGGGTATACATGCAACATGTAAGACTCTCAGAATTATCCCATACAGCACCTGTTAAAGAAACTGAAAAAAGAGACCAGACTTCAATTAGAGATACAAATGAAAAAGGACTTGGTTAGGACTAATGTAAATCAGAATACAGGGTAAAGGATATCAACTCCATTTTAGAACTTCAACTTGTGTGTGAGACCAAAGGAGGAGATGTTTATTTGGTACAAAATGTATATTTTCTGCAGTGCACTATCTAAACATGTATGGTCAATTTATTTAAACAATATATTTACATGAAATCTAGAATAGGGAATGACATCTTGTTTTTCTGTACAGGTTAATGTAATACCCTGATACATCCCAGAGTATCTGGGGCAGAAAATGGAAAAGGTATTTGCAAAATCCCCTTGAGGAACTGGGGAAAATTATGGAAATATTAATCTTCCCTATCTGAGGAATAACGGATATTCTCCCAAGCATTATGGTTTCTTACTTTAGTAAGCCAAGACCTTGATCTTGGATCTTAACCTTATGAAACTTACTCCTTCAGAGGAGAAGATAAGCCTACTTTTAATTCTGCCTAAGAGTCACCCCCATAAACTCATTTATTGGTTAGATGTAGCCACTCTCTCTCTAAGCCAACTCTGCAAACTCACTACCCTTCCCCCCTACGAGGGACATGACACCCAGGGATGAGCCTGTGCCTGGCATTGTGAGATTCAGAAAGTCTGCTTGACCAAAATAGGGAAGAGAAATGAAACAAAATAAAGCTTCAGTGGCTAAGAGATTTCAAATGTAGTTGAGAGGTCATTCTGGAGGCCATTTTTTTGCATTATATAGAAAGTCCTTTTTACTTTCTAGGTAAAAGGATAGCTAGAAGGAAAGACCTGAAACTGTTAAACTGTAATTCAGCATTCTTGATTCTTGATGATAGGACTGTACAACTATATAGGTTTTATGGTGAGACCATGTGATTGTGAAAACCTTGTGACTGACACTCCCTTTATCCAGTGTATGAGCAGGTGAGTAATAAAATAAGATATACATACATACATACATACATACATATGGAGGATAAGAAGTATGGGATGCTTTGGGTGTTCATTTTTATTTTTATTTTTTTGAGTAATGAAAATGTTCTAAAATTGATTGTGGTGATGAATGCACAACCATATGATGATATGGTAAGCCACTGAATGTATACTTTGGTAGATTATATTGTGTATGAATATATCTCAATAAAATTGCATTAAAATTTAAATAGTTGCATTTAGCTAGTGGCTACCATATTGGATAACACAACTATAGGGATTACAATATGCTTCCTTAATTTACATAGTCTACTGTGAATTAATAATATATTACTTTGACAGCATAACTCTATTTATACTCCCTTGAATCCTCTGTACTATTCTTATATATTTTACTTCTATGTATTATAAACCTTACAGTACATTTTTTAAATTTTATATATTTTTATTTTTTTGTTTTCATTTATTTTTTTTAACTTTTTTATTAATTAAAAAAATTAACAAACAAAACATTAATATATCATTCCATTCTAGATATACAATCAGCAATTCCTAATATCATCACATAGTTGCACACCCATCATTTCTTAGAACATTTGCATCGATTTAGAGAAAGAAATAAAAAAACAGAAAAAGAAATAAAACGATAAGAGAAAAAAAAAGATTATACATACGATACCCCTTACCCCTTGCCCTCATCCACCACCAGCATTTCAAACTAAATTTATTTTAACATTTGTTCCCCCTATTATCTATTTTTATTCCATATGTTCCACTCCTCTGTTGATATAGTAGCTAAAAGGAGCATCAGACACAAGGCTCCCACATTCACCGAGTCTCACTATGAAAGCCATATCTTTGTTCAATCATCATCAAGAAACATGGCCACTGGAACACAGCTCTGCATTTTCAGGCAGTTCCCTCCAGCCTCTCTGCTACATCTTGAACAACAAGGTGATATCTACTTAATGCATAAGAATAACCTCCAGGATAAACTCTCAACTCTGTTTGGAATCTCTCAGCCATTGACACTTAGTCTCATTTCACTCTTCCCCCTTTGGTCGAGAAGGTTCTCTCAATCCCTTGGTATTAATTCTCAGCTCATTCTAGGGTTTTTCTCAGTCCTTTGATGCCGAGTCTCAGCTAATTCCAGGATCTCTGTCCCACGTTGCCAGGAAGGTCCACACCCCTGGGAGTCATGTCCCACGCAGAGAGGGGGAGGGTGATGAAACTGCTCATCATATTGGCTGGAGAGAGAGGCCACATCTGAGCAACAAAAGAGGCTCTCTTGGGGGTGACTCTTAGGCCCAAACCTCAAGTAGACTTGACCTATCCTTTGTGGGGTTAAGTTTCACATGAACAAACCCCAAGACTGGGGGCTCAGCCTACAGCTTTGGTTGTCCACACTGCTTGTGAGATATCAAGAATTCAACTTGGGGAAGTTGAATTTCTCCCCACTCTCACCATTCCCCGAAGGGGGCTTGCAAATACTTTTCCAGTCACTGATCAAATCACTCTGGGATTCATCAGGGGATCACTCTGGACAAACCAACAAAATCTCATGTGCTACCTGAGATTCCAAGTACTTATGACATTCAATCAAACTATCTACATGAGTTATATTAGGAAATGCTCTAGTCAAAATCTAAATTTTGTTAACAAATAAACATTTTTTGCTTTAGTCTCACACATAAGGTGACATTTTAAAGTATTAATTATCATCTATCTTCAGCACTCTGCAATAACATTCCTTTGTTCTTCCTCATGCGAAAACATTTTTAAAATTTGTACATTGTACATTTCACAATTATTATACACTCTAGGCATTCCTAGATTATACCATCTCGATCTTTACCATCTATCTTTCTTTCTGATTTCATTTATGTCCCCAGCCCTCCTCCCTCTATCATTCTCACATGCAGCTTCATTCAATGTTTTAACATAATTACATTACAGTTAGGTAGTATTGTGCTGTCCATTTCTGAGTTTTTATATTCAGTCCTGTTGTACAATCTGTATCCCTTCAGCTCCAATTACCCAATATCTCACCCTATTTCTATCTCCTGATGGTCTCTGTTACGAAGGAAATATTCCAAGTTTATTCACTAATGTCAGTTCATATCAGTGAGACCATACAGCATTTGTCCTTTTGTTTCTGGCTAATCACACTCAGCATAATGTCCTTAGGGTCCATTCATGTTGTTACATACTTCATAACTTTATTCTGTCTTACAGCTGCATAATATTCCATCTTATGTATATGTCACAGTTTGTTTAGTCAGCTGTCTGTTGATGGACATTTTGGCTGTTTCTATCTCTTGGTAATTGTTAATAATGCTGCTATAAACATTGGTGTGTAAATGTCCATTTGTGTCCTTGGTCTTGTGTCCTTTGAGTAGAGACAGCATATAGATGGGTCCTGTTTTTTATTCCATTCTGCCAGACTATGTCTTTTGATTGGAGAGTTTAATCCATTAACATTCAGTGTTATTACTGCATGGGTAGTACTTTCATCTACTATTTTGCCTTCTGGATTTTATATGTCATATCTAATTTTCCTTCTTTTTACCTTTACTCATAGTCTTCCTTTCTACACTCTTCTCCACACCTCTCTCTTCTGTCTTCGTATCTTTCTCTAGTGTTCCCTTTAGTATTTCTTGCAGAGCTGGTCTCTTGGTCACAAATTCTCTCAGTGATTTTTTGTCTGAAAATATTTTAATTTCTCCCTCATTTTTGAAGGACAACTTTGCTGGATATAGAATTCTTGGTTGGCAGTTTTTCTCTTTTAATAATTTAAATATATTATCCCATTGTCTTCATGCCTCCATGGTTTCTGCTGAGAGATCTGCGCATAGTCTTATTGGGCTTCCCTTGTATGTGATGGATTGCTTTTCTCTTGCTGCTTTCAAGATCCTCTCTTTCTCTTTGACCTCTGACATTCTGATTATTAAATGTCTTGGAGTATGTCTATTTGGATCTATTCTCTTTGGGGTACGCTGCACTTCTTGGATCTGTAATTTTAAGTCTTTCGTAAGAGTTGGGAAATTTTCAGTGATAATTTCCTCCATTAGTTTTTCTCCTCCTTTTTCCTTCTCTTCTCCTTTTGGGACACCCACAACACGTATATTCGTGTGCTTTGTATTGTCTTTCAATTCCATGAGTCCCTGCTCATATTTTTCCATTTTTTTTCCTATAGTTTCTGTTTCTTGTCGGATTTCAGATGTTCCGCCCTCCAGTTTTGAAATCCTATGTTCTGTCTCTCGAAATCTACCATTGTAGGTTTCCATTGTTATTTTTTCCTCTCTTCTACTGTGTCTTTCATTCCCATAAGTTCTGTGATTTGTTTTTTCAGACTTTCAGTTTCTTCTTTTTGTTCTTTCCTTACCTTCTTTATATCCTCCCTCAATTCATTGATTTGGTTTTTGATGAGGTTTTCCATGTCTGTTCATACATTCTGAATTAATTGTTTCAGCTCCTGTATGTCATTTGAATTGTTGGTTTGTTCCTTTGACTGGGCCATATCTTCAGTTTTCCTAGTGTGATTTGTTATTTTTTGCTGTCATCTAGGCATTTAATTACCTTAATTAGTTTATTCTGGGGATTGCTTTCACTTCTTTTATCTAGGGTTTTCTTGCTGGATGAATTTGTCTATCTGTTCTTTCACATTCCGTTCAGCTTTATCTGGACCTTTAGCTTAAGTTTTGTTTAACAGGGGAGAATTTTTCAGTTCTTGCTTTCTTGTTTCTTGCCCTGCTTGTGTTGTGCCTTTCCCCGCAACACACACTTAGGAGGGTCTACTTAGATATTATAGACCCCAGCCAGATTTTCCCAGACCAAACTGGCCTCCTATCAGGAGGAAAGAGTCACCTGCATCGGTTTTTCCTGTGGGTGAGACCCAGCAGGTTGAAAGACTTTCCTCTGAAGTCTCTGGACTCTGTTTTTCTTATCCTGCCCTGGGTGAGACCCAACAGGTTGAAAGACTTTCCTGTGAAGTCTCTGGACTCTGTTTTTCTTATCCTGCCCTGTGTGTGGCGCTTGTCTGACTGCAGGTCCCACCAGCATAAGATGATATGGTACCTTTAACTTTGGCAGACTTTCCCTGCTGGGGGCGTGGTGGAGACAGAGGAGAGGTTGTAGGCTGGTTTTAATGGCTTCAAATTACCAAGCCCTGGGGTCTGAATTCCTTGATGGAGGGATTCCACCTAAGTTGGGCTTCACCCCTCACCTGGGGAAGGCACAGGCTCCAGACAAGCCCCCCAAAGAACTCACTTCTGCCTATGCCTGGGGCAGTTGCAGCCTGAAAAGTCCTGCCGCTGTATCCAGAGGCAGTCAAGTCTTTGTAGATACACAGCCACAAAAACCTGTTTCCTTCTCTTATTTTCCCCCTTTTTCTGTCAGTCCTGCCCCTTTGGTGCTGGGGCAAAAATGAGCAACCTCCGCTTTGATCCAGTTCATCTAAGCTGGGGGCCTATTTTTAGTAGCCAGAATTTGTTAATTAGTTTCACAATTGGCGTTTGATTGTGCCCAGTCCCTGCTGCTGGTAAAGTCCTTTCCTTTCCCCTCTGGGAAGCAGCCTGTTGGGGAGGGGCGCTGGCCGACGCAGCTTTGGGAACTCACGATTCTGGGGGGTGCTCACAGCCTGTCCAGCTGGTCCAGACTGGGGTACGCTGTGTGTCTGGTCACTGATGTGGCCCCAGGAGCTGTTCTGTACTGTTTCTGGTTATTTAGTAGTTGTTCTGGAGGACGAACTAAAACACACACGTTGTTAAGCTGCCATCTTGGCCCAGAAGCCCCTACAGTACATTTTACTATTTTTCCTTTAAACAACTGATTTTAAAGAATTTTAAAAGGAAAGAAAAATAATATTCTATATTTATCTATTTCTTTTTTTATTTATTTATATATTTTAAACATAGAAATATGAACATTCTTACCATATGATCATTCCATACGTGATATATAATCAACATCTCACAATATCATCACATAGTTATATATTCATCATCATGATTATTTCTTAGAACATTTACATCAATTCAGAAAAAGAATAAAAAGAAAAAAAGAAAAAAATTCATACATACCATACCCCTAAAAACAGATTTACTATTTCTATAATAAAATATAGTGCCATTTCTATTGCAGATACAATTGCCATCTGCCATCATTTCCCTTTATTCTTAAGAATATCCTTAAGAATTTGTCATGTAGGTTTGATGGATATGAATTATCTCAGCCCATTTTACTGTCTTTATTTCGTTGTGTTTTTTTTTTTACATGGCCAGGCACCGGGAATCGAACCTGGGTCTCTGGCATTGCAGGTGAAAACTCTGCTGAGCCACTGTGGCCTGCCTAATTCTGCCTTCATTTTTGCAAGACAGTTTTATTGGATGAATAATTTCACATTCAGCACTAATGACATCTGGTCTCTTCTGGCCTCTTTCCTGGATCCATGGATTACTATTTTTTATTATAGTTAGATACTTTTTCATTGTTTCTAATGTTGTTCAAACATATTCTCTTCTCTCCAATTAAACATGTTAGCTGCTTAAATGTTTCACAGATTATTGAGGTACAAATTTTTATTTGACATGTCTTCAAATTCACTGATCCTTATTTTTCCTGATGGGGCCAATCTATTATTAAAAATAACATGCAATGAATTTCCCATTTCAGATTTTGTACTTTTCATTTCTAGAGTTTCCACTTGGTTCATATTGGTATAGTTTATATATATAATTTCCAACTCTCTTGAAATTCCCCCTTTTTTTACCCAATATATTCATCTTTTCTGGTAAACCCTTTAACATATTTATCAGAGTTATTTTAAACTTCTTGCCTACTAATTCCAACATTTGAGTAATTAGCAGAACTATTGACTAGTTTTTCTCCTATCAGTCAAATTTTCCTGTCTTTTCACTATCATTTTTTAATTGTATAACTGAACACTGTGAATTATATATTGTAGAGTCTCTGGGATCTGTTATCTTCTGAAGAGTTTTGGTCTAACAGTTGAATTACATTTAATTTGTTGAGATTTGATTTTACCCTTCATAGGGTGGATCTACTGTGTCTTGTCCTCAGTTCTAGCTCTAGTTACTTAGTCATGGAATTTCTAATTTTTTCCAAAAATGTGTTCCTTCTGGATTTTCATGAAAGTCTGGAGTGTATACAAAATTCCTCTAATTTGGGAGGACTCAGACTTCCAAACTCTCTCTCATGCAGCTGGCAATAACTGAAATCTCTTCCTAGCTCTTTCAGCTGTTGTTTTCCTTTGGAGCTTCTTGGAATCTCACCCACTTTTTAAAAATTTATGAATCAGACAATAATTTAAGGTCAGATTCTATGAAAAATTTAAAGCTCTTTCTATTCCAGGATTTACCTCCTCCATCTCAATATCTAATCACTCTAGCAATCCCAATCTTTGCCCATGATCTACCCTCCCCACGCAATATGGACCAGATTGAACCCTCAGGGAAAACCCATATAAAAATGGTCTCATTCAGTGTGGGGTCCCTTCTTTCAAGGATAAAATTCCAAGTTTATGCCTAATTTTCATCACTCTTCAAGTGCCTTCATTGTTTTTTAAAATATAATTTCCAGAATTACGAGTGTTATTTGCGAGAAGATTGTTCTGCTACAAGTTACTTATGACTCACTTCCAGCCTTTCACTTTTCATCTCCAATTCTATCACTTTCCCCCATTATCATTGTCACTACCTTAGTTTCAAACCATCAGTATCTCCCAAATGGCCTATAATAGAATTCTAATGTCTTCCTATTAGCACACTTATTTCCCCTACCTGTTTTCCGCACATCATTTAAAAACTGGATTATACCATTCTCTAGCTGTCATATTAATGGTTCACCATACAAAGTCTTTCAGCTGGTCCCAGCCCAATCAAATTCAAGCTTGCCAGGACCGCTTAAACTTCCTCATTTGGTCCCCATACTTGACAGATTAGCTTTCTCAGAGCAAGCCCATATGGTTTGGCCCAATTCCCTTTCCCTTAGATCCTTACAGTATTTCCCGCATGCTTTTTGTTTGAATTTTAGCAGGTCATATGACTGAAGATGCTTTCTCATGCCTATTAAAAGCATTCTAAAATTACAAGTAGCACAGGAATACAATTAAATGAGGCACCTAAATGAAATTACTTTAAAAGGTTCACGCTCCTAAAATATTAGAGTAGTAATAAAGCTATTTAAGTCTCTGAAAATGATTATAAATAAAATACAAATGGTCAGACTTGACATTTCAAAATGAAAATTGTTTCCAGATATTCTTAAAATTCATTTATATCTTTGGTCTGTTAGAAGACCTTTAATCACTTTATATTTAAATGCCTGCCCTTTCCCATAAACAATCACCCTTAGGATATAGAGACTTACTCCCTCATGGCTTACATAGTCAGTCATCTCAACCCAATCAGAAATGCAAACCTCCCAGATTATTCATCATTATATGTACTCACCACTAAGATTCTCTGTACATCCTATTTCCTATTCTTCTAACCTTGTAAATCCTTCCACTGTAACTTTTAGAAGTCGTGGTGAGTCACCGATTGTGTAACTATGGGTTACAATTTACCCATTACTGTATCACTTTAGTTTTTCCAGTATCTCATCCAATAGATAAAAGTTAATCTAATCATCAGTAAGCTCTCTTATCCTTTGAAAGTTACCTCTGAGCATTTCTCTCACTGTAAATGAAACCTGCTGTTCTCTGAGGACACAGCTTCCCCTGCAGCCCTCTCAAGCGGAGACTGTTTTTCCTCCCAAATACCTCACACCTTAGAGCCTGGAGATATGATAAATCTCCTCTTTGATGGCCACTGTTCATTACTCAATTCTCTACTTCATTAAAAAACCCAGCCCTTACCTCTTACTCACATTGCTAGCATTTGCTATTAACTTCTAGTCACCTCACTCATTGATGAATTCAGCAACTAGTTTACTGTCTCTCCACCACTACTCTTTGTTTTTTTCTGAGGGTTTCCACATCCCATAAGTGGTCCATCCAATTCCAAAGTCTTCTGATTCTTTGACTATGCTAGCTCTAAACATCAATACCTCCACCAAACCTCAGCATCATTTCAATGACCAAACAGTGGATATTGTGACCAGTAATAACTACCACTTCTGAAATCTCAATTTCAAATTTCCTGTTCTCTGATGCTTACCTTCTAGCTTATTTACTCTAAAACCCATAGTCCAATAATTCTCTGACCTTACTAAGACCTCCAGTCAATGACCCTACCATTTTTTACTATCCATCGTCCAGATATATTCCTTACCTCCTTACCCAGCCTAGATTCTATGGTTTAGCATTATAACACATCACCCCTAACTCTCTTACCTTCTCTCCTTTCCTTGTGCTCATCTAAAAACAGCCAAAATCAATCTTTTGCTTACTCTAGAACTATCCAGTACAGCAGAATGTGGGGGGGGGGGGGGACAAATAAGTATATAGACTAGATCTACTTCAAATTTATCATCATACATCTGAAAGGAGCACACAATTATGCCAAGTATTCCTACACCCTTCTTTAGTAAATCCATTCTCTAGATAACTATTTCACATGCTCTTTCACTGATACATCTATATCATCTTATATTTAACCAATGACTTTGCCACTTGATTCACAGGGGGGAAAAGAATGTAATCAGATGAAAATTACCCCATATTTTTATTCAATCTACCTACATGACTATCTTTAATATCACCTATCTTTAAAAGAAACAAAATAAACAAACAAAAAACCTTCTCCTTTGACCCCTTTGTATTATCATGTCTCTGAATGTCTTTTTCAGAGAATTTTTCCTCTCTGAAAAACTCGAGTTATTTATATGGATGTTTCCATCTCATTATTTAGCACAAAACTGAAATGTCACCTCGTCAGCGAGGCCCTTCCTGAACACTATGACTAAAGAACCTTATCCCCTCATCATATTCCACCTTTGGATCCTATTTTTTATCTTTCTAATAGCAGTTATCAATACATGAAATTATTTGATCATTGTCTGTTTTTAATCACCAGAATATCAATTTCCTGGAGAAATGGATTCTATCTTGTACTCCTTAGTATCTAACACAGTGCCTGAAACACAGAAATTGTTAAATAAAAATATCTGCTGAATGAATTAATGGTTTATTGGATTGATTAAGAAGCAACAATCAACCCAAGACCTACCTACTAACAGTAATAAAAAACAGAATTACAGAAACTGCTAAAATATACTGAAATTTGATGTTTTTAGGGAAACCCAAATCTATTTCACTACCCATCATCATGAATGTTACCCAAAATAATGGTAGATGCATGGAGAGAGATGCTACCCAAAATATCTCAAAGACCTACTCTCCCAAAGACTCTGCTCTTTGCTTCTGAATACTAGGGCATAATTCATATACTTGCAATTAAATATTTGCTATATTTTAATAACGGGTGTTCTAGTTTGCCAGCTGCCGGAATGCAATACACCAGAAATGGAACAGCTTTTACAAGGGGGAATTTAATGAGTTGCTAGTTTACAGATCTAAGGCCAAGAAAATGTCCCAATCAAAACAAGTCTGTAGAAATGCTCACTCTAAGGCATCCAGGAAAAGATACCTTGGTTCAAGAAGGCTGATGAAATTCAGGGTGAGAAGGCACATGGCAAACACAGTCAGGGCTTCTCTCTCGGCTGGAAGGGCACGTGGCAAATGCAGCATCATCTGCTAGCTTTCTCCCCTGGCTTCTGGTTTCATGAAGCTCCCCGGGAGGTGTTTTCCTTCTTCATCTCCAAAGGTCACTGGCTGGTGGACTCTCTGCTTTGTGGTGCTACAGCATTCTCTGCTGTCTCTGAATCTCCCATTCTCCAAAATGTTTCCTCTTTTATAGGACTCCAGTAAATCAATCAAGACCCACCCAAATGGTTGGAGACATGTCGTCACCTAATCCAGTTTAACAACCACTCTTGACTAAATCACATCAACCAGGGAGATGATCTGATTACAGTTTCAATCATACAGTATTGAATAGGGATTATTTTACCTTAATGAAATGGGATTTTGATTAAAACATGGCTTTTCTACGGGGCATACATCCTTTCAAACCAGCACAATGGGATTATTGAAAATCACCACCAAAATAAAATGCAAGAATAATATTTTAAAAAAGAACTCAAACAAAAGATTGTAAAAGCATTATAAAAAATAACTATTAAAGTTATTAATGATTTAACTAATTCTTTTAAGGCCTAAATAAAGTTTTAAATTATATTAATAATTTTTAAAATTATTTCACATTATAAATCATAAATGTTTAATTCTAAGTAAAAGCTATTAGTATACCCCATCAGAAAAGACATTATACTCAAGGTTAAAATGATGACCAATGCTCTCAAAAGTAATGAAATCAATTAGCATAAGATGAAAAACAAAGAGTGACACCAGATTCCATCTTTCCCACTTCAACTGATTACACCATTTATAAATTAAAGAGTCTGTTGCTTAAAGATACTCATTATTTCTATTAATCTTTACTTTTTCTTTATTCACTAAATGGATCTTTTCTTCTATAGCAGACCATAAATGTTCTGGGTGAAAGCACTTGTCATTGTTTACCCCATAGAATTTGAATCTGCAAGAGTTCTGAGATTTACTTAAAAAGCAAGTATTAAAATATAATGTTAAAACAATGCTTTCATTTTTACAATTGTAGGTTACAATGCCAGCAATGGAAAAAGAGGGGGTTTATATTTTAGATCCAAAGTCAAGGCATTTTTACATACAAGTAAAAATGTTTCCCCATAGATTTTTATTAAGAAAAAAAGTGACTCTAGAAATAAAACTTTTAATAAAGTCAAAATAGCACTTGAAAATTATACAATTCGATGACATTATAAATTACTGCCCTTTTTCATAATCAATTCATTCTTTTCCCTAAAATTAAATATACAAAGAATGCAATGGATATTTCACTTTGTAAATAACATATTCAGAAGCAGAAATGAGTAAATGCTATTAGCATACAAAATAAATGAATATATCTGTGATAGAAATTAATTCTGAGGAAGAGGTACTTTTTAAAATGCTTCAAATCTGTAAAAAACTTAAAAACAAAAACAGTAAACCAAAGAGTATAATTTGTCATTCAAAGTTTGCTTAGTTCAGTTTAAAAATAATCCCTTACCTTTAAAAGTTTTTTTTTTAAGTAGTTCTAAAAAAGTAGTTCTTATGTTGTTAAGACTAATAAACAATTGCTTGTATATCTAATATGCTTTTTTATTTTTTTGAATGCTGTATGGTGGGGCCACATTTCATTATTTTTCCCTGTGAGTATTCTGTTATTGCAGCACCATTTGTTGAATTTTTTGTTTGTTTGTTTTTTGGGGCGAAGTGCATGGACTGGGAATTGAACCTGGGTCTCCTGCATAGCAGGCACTGAACTACCCTTGCACCCCCTAATATGTTTTACTTTTAATAGTGAAGGAACAAAGTAATCACAGGGTAGTCTTAAAAGTCACAGAGAACCACCTGACCTCCTGAGCAAAATTTAAATAAAAACTTCTAATTTATCAAGACAAACACAGGATCTTTGTAAAGAAATATGTTAAATCAAGGATATAGGAATAATCTGCAAAAATAAAAGGAGCTAGTACCCAGGACAAGGATAGTAGAAAAGGAAAGAGTACAGTGGTGATGTGAGAGGGAAAGGAAGAACCTGGGAAGGAGGATGAAAATGTGAAGGGAGAGGAGAGAGAACATGCTTTAAGTAAATCCAGTAAATGAAAATTTATATTGGACAAATTAAGAGGTAGTTAATCATTCTACAAAAAGAAGAACTGCTTATGGTATATAATTAAATGCAAAGTTTCATTACATTTAAAACAAGATTGCTTATAAAAAATTCACTTATACCTATTTTTAAGGAATAAATCCACATGGTAAAGTTAAGTACTGTTATATAAAGTTTTGAGTTCACTCAGTCAGACCTAATTTCTGACTTATCAATAAAATCACTTCTGTATCACTCACATTAGAATCCAAGGATTAACAACTCACCTCCCTAAAATTCAGCATCATCCAATGGACAGGATAACATTTTTAAACAGCTGGTTTAGGACAATTACGGGAATATGTGATGAGGAAAGTGAAAGAATAAGGTAGATGTGTTCTACATAATTCAACTAACAATAGCAGTAGTGAGGGAGCTTGCTTCTCTCCAAAATCTTAAAAAAACAGTCCTAACACTGTAATGGTCAGAACCAAGGACAAAGTTGCATCTGGCATCTTAAAGTAAAAAAAAGATAATTTTTCCTAATAAAACTCTCATGCTGAGTGGCATTGGTGTTTCAGAGGCAGAATTCTCACCTCCTGTGCCAGAGACCCGGGTTTGATTCCAGACCCCGCCCATGCAAAAAAAAAAAAAAAAAAAAAAAATTCCCACGCTTTCCATAACAGCTTTCATAAGCTATTGAAAGCTGCCAAGCACTGTGACTCACTTCAAATATTATAGTTCTCAAACCTCTATATGTGCCCTCCCCAGCAGTCACAGGTGTAACTCCTCAAATACTACTACTCATTACCTGTACTGACTCCCAGCCTACTGTGAACTAGCTGACTAAAAGTGCAGTCCCTTTATATATAAGGGAATACCAATATCTGAGTCACAGGGTTTAAATATCAACTCATGAAACAATCTGCCCCACTTCAAGTGCATTTAAAGTATATATGTATATCTACAAATCCAGAAAATCTGGAACTAGTGCAGGCAAATTATGCAATTAAAAAGCATCAGAATTTAAAAGCCAACTAATACAATAAAAAAGTAACCATTTTTCATAAGCCAAATTAAATTAGCAGTTAAAATATGCACATAATGCTACATCCTTTGAGAACTTTACATTAAAAATACAGTAATACTTTTAAAAACTTACTTTAAACTTACTGAAAGTGGGTAACAGTTATGGCATGCATTGTAGACTAGAGAAGATGGAATAACGGAATCACTTTATAAAAAGATCAGTAAAAAATAAGTAAAAGGTTAATTTGGAAATCTATACTTTCTTAAAGAAAATTTTATACATTTACAAAAATTAAATTTTAGTTTTTGAAAAACTAAAGTACTGAAAGTTTGAATGAAGTTTGAAAATACTCTAAAATGTTATATTTAAAAGGAGAAAGTAGCAATTATTTAAAAAAATCAACACAAACTAAATTAAAATTTTTGAGATATAAATGATGTCATATGTAGAAATTTTCTTTTAAAAAACACTTGTAAGAATAGCTACAGAAAATGAAGAAGTTTAATTCTGATATGAAAAAATTTACTGCAAAATGATTTTAACTCATTTGTCAAGAAACTATTATACATTATTATATATTATTTATTTTCTATCATACCTAGCTAAACATTTGATATTGAGTATTTTAAATTATAAATGCGTTAACTTGGCTTTGTTTTTTATTTTTGCTTTTTTCAAAGAGAGAGTTTATTGCTAGGTGGGAAGCAAAAGATCAAATGGCCTAGTGGTCCAAAAAGCTGTCTTCCTGAGTATAGGAGGTTCAAGGTTTTTATGGATTCTAACAAGGAAAGACATTAAAATTTCCAAAGTAAGCAGAGTGGAACAGAAGAGACAGAGTTAACATTTCAATAGCAGGTAGAGGTGGAACAACTTACAAATAAAGGAATGAAATTGGGGCGGTAGCTAGTTAATGGCTGACTCATTAGTATTAGGGCATTTGCCCTTACACACTTCTAAAGTAAAAAAAAAAGGAAAAGGAATAAATTTTTTTTGTATGGCACTGTCACATTTCATTTGTTCTCAATGTGAGTAACCCATTATTGCAGCACAATTTGTTAAATTTTTTTGTTAGTCTGTTTTCTTATTTGTTTATTTTTTGGGAAGTGCATGGACCTGGAATCAAACCCGGGTCTCCCACATGGGAGGTGAGAATTCTACCACTGAACTACCCTTGCACCCCCACTAATTTGTTTTTAAATCCAGAAAAAAAGCCAAAGACAGGAGACAGAAACCTAACTTTTGTTTAATATTTAATAAAGTTTTCTGCAGTTTCCTCATATAATTTCATTAGCATTCTAATCATTGATGGAACTAACAAACTTACGTAACCTGTTGCGGCTGATTAAACTTCACCTACCCTGGCGAACTGGAGAGCCCCACCTGCCTATCCCTAACAATCTACGAAGCATACCAAATGTTTAACTACAGAAGTGCAACCACAAAAGACATTGTTCTTGGCGGGCCGCGGTGGCTCAGCGGGCAAGAGTGCTTGCCTGCCATGCCGGAGGACCCCGGTTCGATTCCCGGCCCCAGCCCATGTAAAAAACAAACAAAATATAATAAAAATAAAGATGTTTCCCTTTCTTCCTCCCTTCCTTCCTTCCATCCTTCCTTCCTTCTCTGTCTTTCTTTCCTTCCTTTCCTCCCTCTCTCTTTAAAAAAAAAAAAAAAAAGACATTGTTCTTTTGTTTTTTATCTTTCTTGGTTTCAATAAAACCTGCTCTATAAATATGCTACTCTCCCTCCCCTTAGCATGGCTTTTGGTTCAGTTAGCTTGACTGCTCCTTGGGCCAAGCTTGCCAAGATCCGTTGAGGTCCGTCCGTTTCTTCTTTTCATGAATTTTCCTCGTCTACTGTCCTTCACTTTCCTTTCAATTGTGACTAGCATTATACCTACTAAAAAAGGTCTAAACCAGTCAACAATAAACAAATAAATGAGCAAGATGACTGTTGAAAAATACCATTGGTGCATGCTCATGTACCATCACACACATGCAAAAACATGTATCAAACTTGCTCTTAAATTGCTAAACTGCATGTTTTCGTTTTCTGTACAATTTAAGACTAAATACTGGAAACTCTGTAAGTTATAAACAAAGAACAAAACAAAATCCTCTCTCTTCTTGAGAAAAGGTGTACATAATAGCAGTAGACTTAAATTAAATATAAATGCACGTTACATACATGTTTCCTATTCTATGCCAAATCCCAGTAAATATTTTTCTAAGGGGGAGATGGCAAATTTGTTCTCTCAAATTGAAAGTTTTTGCCCTTAATTTTCCTTTTATATAGCCCAAACTTCAGGGCTCAAAATAACAGTTGTATTATATCCTATTTCAGTTGTTTACAAATATGAAAACTTAGATACAATCATTTTATCACCTAGAAGTAAATCTCCTTAATAAGAATTGAAAAATAAAAATGTATCCAAAGTGAATGCGAATGAAAATGTAGGCTATATCATATTATATGCACCTCTTACAAATTAGGATGAGTTAAAATCACATCAGCTGAGTTAAGGTTTAGTACTTAGAGAATACTTATTTTTATTGTTTTGCTGAAAGAAACAAGTTTAATCTGAAGTATTTGGTTATGATTATCTTCTATTACTTATTTCAAACCATAAAGTTCATGTATAAGTCTCAAAACTAATGTAGGTACCCTCTATTATAGATCTACATCTAATGGCCTATAAATATTAATTGAAGCAATACTGTTCCAATCAGTCACAACAGTTTCCTTCCTTTTTATAAGCAATAACTTCTAACTCAGCTCAACAATTAATCACATTTTAGATTATAAATTTGAAAATTTTATTAGAGGCACATTAAAAATGAAAACAAATACAGTAGGAAATCTTGCTTTTCACACTCGGTAAATTTTTTTGCTTTTGTTTTTATGGCTATTTGGCTTACTTCCTTCTCCTGGGCAAGATTAGCACGCAACTCTTCTTCTTATAGACGGTCAAAAATCATAGAGTCAAACTGTCTGCATACCTAACTTAGCATTGTCAGCTGAAGACAGGTAAACTAGCACCATAAGAACAACTGTACTAAATTTTAATACTCTTCATTAATAGTTCCATTTTCCTGAGTTTTCGTTTGTTCCTTGGCATGGGCTTAGGATATAATCCATTTTTCAGAAGGTGTTCCTTGCTGAGGCGAATTTGAGCACCATGCTGAAGCTGGAAGGAGCATAATGCTTGAAGAGGTCGAAGCAAAGTCTGTTAAGAAAAAGATACCAAAATGGTGTTGGGACAAATCATGATAGTCTATCCAGATTTTTTTTTTTTCAGAAATGGATTATTATGTTTCTTTTTGTACTAGGACTGGCATTTAACTATGAAAAACAGTATATATTGTGATAAATGTATCATTATAAATAAACAATACTTTTAAATTCATACCTTGCATAGCATTAAGGAACCAAAAAGATAGAAATACTGATTTTTTTTTATTAGAGAAGTTGTGGGTTTACAGAACAATCATGCATAAACTACAGGATTCCCTTATACACTCCCTACTACTAACACCTTGCATAGGTGTGGTACATTTGCTACAACTGATTAAAGAAAATTTTTATACTTGTACTATATTAACTATAGTTTATGGTTTAACTTAAGGTTCACTGCTCGTGTAGTATAGCTTCAGGGATTTTTAAAAAATATTTATCCTATTACCACATACATAACCTAGCATTCCCCCTTTATCCACATTCAGATACATATTTCCATGCTGTTAATTATGTTCATGATGTTATGCTACCAATTTCCTCTGTTCCAAATAGGTATTCTATACATTTTAAACCCTAACTCCCTATTCACTAGCCCCACTCCTTCCCCCTGGAAACCTAAATGCTAGATTCTGACTTCATGAGTTTGTTTATTCTAATTACAGAAATACTGATTTTTAATATAGGTAGTAAAATCTGAATGTAGTATTTTTTTTTTATGTTGTATGGTTAGGGTCACATTTTATTCTTTTTTCATGTGAGTATCCCATTATCGCAGCACCATTTGTTGACTTTTTTGCTTGTTCGTTTGCTTGTCTGTTTGTTTTTTGGGGAAGTGCATGGGCCGGGAATTGAACCTGGGTCTCCTGCATGGCAGGCAAGAATTCTACCACTGAACTACCCTTGTACCCCCTGAACTCACTTTTTTTTTTCGCATGAGCAGGCACTGGGAATTGAACCTGGGTCTCCAGCATGGCAGGAGAGAATTCTGTCACTGAGCCACTGAACTTACTTTTTATACATTAATGTATTCAAAACACCAAGAAAAATTGTTACCACTTATAATAATTTAATGTTATAAACAGGCTAAAAAAGTTTTATATTTAAAGATAAGCATATCAAATTAATAATTCAGCTTCAATCTGACTGAATTGGTTAACAGTAAGGTAACAACAGAGCGTAAGCAGTTAACTAATTCTCTCACACTGGTCCATGGACTATACAGATTAGATATCAAAGTTTTTGGTGCATTTGAAATAACTACGACTGTAGATGTATGCACCTGTCTCAATTTAAATACCTACAGGGCCATGTATGTAACATAAATATGTGAAGAGGGAATGGTGGAAATTATAAAATAACTGGAATACATGTCTTTCCTAAAGTTACTCAAATTCAAAAAGAAAACAAAATAATATCATGTCGGTGTTTTAACAGCATTTTAGGTCAGATTCTATTGTCAGGCCTGTGAACTCTGATCTAACTAAACCTTTAAAAAATAAAGGCAAAAACTTGAATTAAACAGACACTCAACTTTAAAGGAACATAAAAACAGTAAAGATAAAACTGACAGATTTAACTACAAAATTTTTACATCTATATGAAAAATTTACTCCCCACCATATACAACCTAAGTGGGAGAAAAAGAACTCACACAAACTATGATGATTATTAGTAGTTCCTTCTCTATAGCCATTCTTTTTTATTAAAAGAACTCAACTTGTATTCAAGGTGGCAATGTTCCCTGCTAATAATATAATATTACACTAGATACATGACACAGTTTTATCCAAGGAGATATAAGTAGAAGTCCTTGGGTGGGGATTCCAGACATCTTGTTTATAAGTGGACAGATAGAGCAGGCACAAGCACTTTGATCTTTCTCCTTGCCTGGAACATGTTAGACCATCATGTGGACTACCAGACAATTAATTTGGGGAGAAAGACCAAAGGTGATGGTAGAGTTATACAGAGAAGGTTGGGTTTAACAAAGGAGTATGACTGCAGAATCATTATATGGATACTTCTTTTAGTCTCCAGATTCTTAGAGCTGCTAGAAGTAAAAACCTAAAATTGTGGTATTGTAACCCATACCAAACTCTGAAATCTGTTCTACAACTAATTGTTGCACTGTGCTTTGAAATTTATTGCTTTTTTGTATATGTTAGTTTTCACACACAAAAAATAAAAAGTCGATTGTGTTGATAAAAGAATATTTATTCTTTCTAGCCTGCAATGTTCTAGAGCAGCTAGAAGGAAAAATCTGAGATGATAATATGGTAGCCCCTGACAAACTCTGGGATCTGTCCTGTAACTACTCGTTGAAGAGTGCTCTGAAAACTATTGCTTTTTTCTTTCTTTGTTTTGTATATATGTTATGTTATACAACATATATAAACTATAAACACTAATAAGAAAAAGATAAACACCTTGAGAAAAGCTGTGTATCAAATTACTGTGGAAAGTCTCTTAGGTAGATTCTTTTTTTTTTTTTTAACTTTTTAAATTATATAACATAACATATATACAAAACAAAGAAAAAAAAGCAATAGTTTTCAGAGTACTCTTCAACAAGTAGTTATAGGAGAGATCCCAGAGTTTGTCAGGGGCTACCATATCATCATGTCAGATTTTTCCTTCTAGCTGCTCCAGAACATTTATTAGTTTACTGAAATTCTTTAAGAGAGGAAGCATCTTGGAAGGAGTCCTTTTTCAAAGCCGCGAGAGAGCCACGGCACAGCTTTGAGAATCACACAGTCCACTAGCCAGAGACCTTTGGACATGCAAAAGAAAAACGCTCCAGGGTAGAGCTTCATGAAACAAGAAGCCATGAGAGAAAGCGAGCAAACTAGAACATTATCTTCACTCAAGAACAACCGATGAAGTTCAGGGTTTCTCTCTCAATTGGAAAGGCACATGGCAACTATGGCGATGTCTGCTAGCTTTCTCTCCAGGCTTCTTGTTTCATGAAGCTCCTCCTGGGGCGTTTTCCTTCTTCTCCAAAGGTCTCTGGCTGCATGGGCTCTCAAGGTTCTCATGGCTCTCTAGCTTTTTCCAAAACACTTCCGCTTTTAAAGGATTCCAGTAAACTAATCGAAACCCAACTGGAATGGGTGGAGTCACTTCTCTGTGGAGACAATCAAGTTTCCCACCTATAGTATTAAAGAGGGAATAAAAGAAATCTTTTTCCTTTCTTCATGCTACAAGATGGGATCAGGATTAAAACACAGCTTTTCTAGAGCACATAATCCTTTCAAACCACCAAAGACTCTTACACCCCCATGTCTGCATGAGACACTTATAAATTCTATATTTACAGGTATCTCCTGCAGATTCTGCTTCTCTAGAGAACTCTAGCTAATACACCATCATTTGCCAATCTACTTTCCAGTCAGGGAATCCTTCAGTCAATTGTATTCCTAAGGCATCATGCATAATGCCCAAAGTCCACAGTCCATCCACATTCTCCATTTAGATAATTTCATTGTTCCCAAGAGAAAGAACACCAATAAACACACCCTCACCAAACAGGAAATCTGAACTTCTTCTTAACCCATTATTTACCTGTGGTGTTGCTGTGGTATTGGTGATGTTTTCCTGTTAAATATAGACCACAGCACGCAATAGCAGTTTTTCTCCTATACCCTGAACTTAAACACTCTGTACAAGAATCATATCTTTGAAGTAGTTCATGCAAGAACTTATTTATATTTGTAGTGTTATTCAATGGGACACATAGTGTAAGAATTCGAGAATTCGACAGTTTTGCCACGCAAAGGAAGACTCCAAGAGACGTTCTCTCATGCAACACGCAAGGGGTTTATTTACCACACATGCGTGGGGCTCACTGAACACGCAGGAACAGACAGCCCCGAGCCTGGGTTTTGGGAAGCTTTTTGAGGGCCAGGATAAGGGGGTGGGGTTTGAGGGTTGAACATGAGTTACAGGTTCTGCTTTATGCAGGAAGTAGATAACGAACATTTTGCAAGAAGTAGATAACAAACATTTTGCAAGAAGCAGATAACAAACATTTTTCGCGCATGAGTCATGGGAGCTGCTTCATGCAAGAAGCAGCTGTCTCGTGCAAAACTCCCTTACTCAACCTTCTCAGTTGCATTCTTAGATAAACTTCCTCCGGCAGTTACAACCTTGCATAACAAAGGCAGCAGAAAACCTTGCATAACAAAGGCAGCAGATAACTGCCCCTGGGAAGTCCCAGGTTGTTTTTCTTAGCCTGATGGGGCCCATAACTCTTTTCTTTACAATCCTTCTTTACATAAGAAAAGTTAGCTACTGCTAAGTTTTATAAAATCCTTCTTTACATAAGAAAAGTTAGCTACTGTTAAGTTTTATAAAATCCTTCTTTACATTAGGTCTATACAATCCCTTTCAATCAAGTTTACCTTCAATTCAGTAATATTACTTATAGACCCACTAGTGAACCACCTTCGTGTCTATTCCCTTACATTTGTGTTCAACCACATTAGCTAACCATTTGCCCATCTCTAGCTTCTATGTACCTCTAAGTCCCCCAAATTCTGTATTAAAAGCCTTCAATTTTACCTTTACCATGGTCGTAAAAGTGCAGTCAGATAGTATCTATTCTTCTGTGTCTGGCTTATTTCACTCAGCATTATGTCCTCAAGGCTCATCCATCTAGTCATGTGCTTCAGGATGTCATTTTGTCTCGCTGCTGCATAATATTCCATCACATATATACATACCACATTTTGTTAATCCACTTGTCTGTTGATGGGCACCTGGGGTGTTTCCATCTTTGGGCAACTGTAAATAATGCTGCTATGAACACTGGTATGCAAATGTCTGCTTGTATATTTGAATGCAAATGCTTTCATTTAGCTCTTCTGGGTATATACCAAGTAGCGTTTTGTTGGGTCACAGGGCAACTCAATATTCAGTTTCTTAAGGAACTGCCAAACTGTCTTACAAAGTGGCTGTACCATTATGTATTCCTGCCAGCAGTGCATAAGTGTCCCAATTTCTCCACATCCTCTGCAACATTTGCAGTTTCCTATTTAATAGCAGCCATTGTTACAGGAGTGAGGTGGTATCTCACTCTTGTCTTGACCTCCATTTCCCTTATAGCTAATGAAAATAAGCATCTCTTCATGTGCTTTTGAGCAACCTGTATTTGCTCTTCAGAAAAATGCCTATTCATATTTTTAGCGCATTTTATAATTGGATTGTTTTGTTCTTTTGTTGTTGAGTTGTATGATTGCTTTATGTGCACAGGATATCAAACCTTTGTCTAATTGATTTCCAAATATTTTCTCCCACCATGTTGGCTGCCTCTTCACCTTTTTGACAGTTTTTTGAGGTACAGAAGCATTTGATTTTGAGGAGTTCCCATTAATCTATCATTCCCTTTGTTGCTTGTGCTTTGGGTATAATGTTTAGGAAACTATCGCCTATTACTAGGTCTTGAAGATGTTTCCCTACATTTTCTTCTAGAAGCTTTATGGTACTAGATATTATATTTAGTTGTTTGATCCACTTTGAGTTAATTTTTGCACAGGGTGTAAGGTAAGGGTCCTCTTTCATTCTTTTGGCTATTGATATACAGTTCTCCCATGCTCATTTATTGGAAAGATTGTTTGGTCCCAGTTCAGGGTATTTGGGGGTCTTGTTAAAAATTGGTTGACCATAGATTTCGTGGTCTATTTCTGCACTCTCAATTCAATTCCATTGGTCCAACTTCTATCTTTGTTCCAGTATCATGCTGTTTTGACCACTGTGGCTTTATAATGATTTTAAAAATTAGGAAGTGTTAATCCTCCTACTTTATCCTTCTTTTTTAGGGTGCTTTTAGCTATTCAGGGTCTCTTTCTCTTCCAGATGAATTTGGTAACTAGCTTTTTCAAGTCTTCAAAGTAAGTTGTTGGAATTTTTATTGGTATTGCATTGACTCTGTAGGTCAATTTGGGTAGAACTGACATCTTAACTACATCGAACCTTCCTATCCATGAGCAGGGAATGTCTTTCCACCTATCTATATCTTCTTTGATTTCTTTTAGCAATGTTATGTAGCTTTCTGTGAACAAGTTCTTTACACCCCTATCTGTATTCATTCCTAGGTACTTGATTCTTTTAGCTGCTACTTTGAATGGAATTTTTTCTTTAACTGATTCCTCAGTTAGGTCATTGCTTCTGTACAGAATCATTACTGATTTTTGCACATTAATTTTATATCCCACCATCTTGCTGAATTTATTAGCTTAAGTAACTTTGCTGTAGATTTCTCAGGATTTTTCCAGTATAGTATCATGTCATCTGCAAATAATGAAAGTTTTACTTCTTTCCAGTTCGAGGACTTTTATTTCTTTTTCCTGCCTGATTGCTCTAGCTAGAACTTCTAGTACAGTGATGAATAATAGTGGTGATAGACAACATCTTTGTCTCATTTCCAATCTTAGATGGAAAGCTTTCAGTCTCTCTCCATTGAGCACAATGCTGGCTATCAGTTTTTCAGATATGCCCTTTAACATACTGAGGAAGTTACCTTTGATTCCTATCTTCTGAAGTGTTTTCATCAGAAAAGGGTGTTAAATTTTGTTGAATGCTTTTTCAGCATCATTCAAGATGATGTGGCTATTTTTCCCTTTCAATTTGTTAATGTGCTATATTACATTAATTGATTTTCTTGTGATGAACCATCCTTGCATTCCTGGTAGAAACCCCACTTGGTCATGGTGTATAATTCTTTTAAAGTGCTGTTGGAATCAATTTCCTGGTATTTTGTTGAGAATTTTTCCATCTATATTCATTAGGGAGATTAGCCTGCAGTTCTCCTTTCTTATACCATCTTTAACTGGTACTAAAATGACGTTAGCTTCATAAAATGAATTAGGCAGTGTTCCTTTTTCCTCAGTTTTTCAGAAGTTTGAGCAGGATTGCTGCTAGTTCTTTTTGGAATGTTTGATAAAATTTCCCTGTGAAGCCATATGGCCTTGGGTTTTTCTTTGTAGGAAGATTTTTGATGACTGATTGAATCTCTTTATTTGTGATTGTTTGTGGAGATCTTATATTTCTTCTGCGTCACTGTAGCTTGTTTGTATGTTTCCAGGAATTTGTCCAATTCATCTAAGTTGTCTGGCATTACGTTGTTCATTGTATTCTCTTATGATCTCTTTTATTCTTCAAGGTCTGTGGTAATGCTCCCCTTCTCATTTCTGATTTTGTTTTTTTGGGGTTTTTTTTTTTTTTGCATCCTCTTTTTTACTTCATCTGCCTTGTTAGTGGCCCATTTATTTTACTGATTTTCTCAGAGAATCAACTTTTGGTTTTATTGATTCTTTCTATTGTTCTTTTGTTCTCTCATTCAACTCTGCTTTAATCTTTGTTATTATTCTTCTATTTGCTTTGGGGTTAGTTTGCTGTTCTTTCTCAAGTTCCTCAAAGTGAGCAGTTAAATCCTAGATTTTTGCTCTTTCTTATATTTTTTAATTTAGTTATTTAGGGTAATAAATTTCCCTCTCAGCACAGACTTTGCCACATTCCATAAGTCCTGATACGTAGTACTTTTATTTTCATAAGTCTCCAGATAGCTACTGATTTCTCTAACAATTTCTTCTATGACTCACTGGTTGTTTAGGAGTGTGTTATTTAATCTCCATATGTTTGTGGAAGTTCTCATTCTTTGATGGTTACTGATATCCAGCTTCATTCCACTGTGATCAGATAAAGTGCTTTGAATAATTTCAGAGTTTTTAAATTTATAAAGACCATCATATGATCTATTCTGGAGAATGTTCCATGAGCACTAGAGAAGAATGTATATCCTGGTGTTTGGGGGTATAATGGCCTATATATGTCTGTTAGGTCTAATTCATTTATCAAGTTGTTTAACTTCTCTATTTTCTTGTTGATTCTCTGTCTGGTTGTTCCATGTATAGAGGAGAGTGGTGTATTGAACTTTCCTACTATTATTGTTGAAACCTCTGTTGCTCCCTTCAATTTTGCCAATATCTGTCTTAGTTTGCCAATATCTGTCTCAAGGAGCTCTTTGGAGCTCCCTGACTGGGGACATAAGCATTTATGATTGTTATTTATTCTTGGTGAATTGTTCCTTTAATTAATATGTACCGTACTTCTTTGTCTTTTATGATATGTTTACATTTAAAGTCTATTTTGCCCAATATTAGTAAGCTACTGCTGCTTCCTTTTGATTAACAACTTGCGTGGAACATCTTTTCTATTCTTTCACTTTTAATCTATTTGTATCCTTGTGTCTAAGATGAGTTTCTTGTAAGTAGCATATAGTTGGATTATATTTCTTAATCCATTCTACCAATTCGTATCTTTTAATTGGTAAGTTTAGTCTGTTAACAGTCAATGTTATTAGTGAAAAGGCGTTTCTTGTATCCATCACTTTATCCTTTTAATTTTATTTGTCAGATCTATATAGTCTTTTTCACCCCCTTTTTTTTTATCCTTTAAGTTACCCTTATTAATACTCTTCAATTCTGTGCCCTCCTCCAGAACCCCCTCTTCTGTCTTTTTTTGTTGTTCAATTGGCAGAATTCCCGTTAGTATTTCTTGTAGGGCTGGTCTCTTGATGACAAATTCTTTCAGGACTTCTTTGTCTGTGAAAACTTTAACCTCTCCCTCAGTTTTGAAGGACAATTTGGCTGGGTACAGAATCCTTGGCTGGAAGTCTTTCTCTTTCAGGATTTTAAATACATCATACCACTGCCTTTGTGCCTCCATAGTGCCAGTTAAGTAGTCTGAACTCAGTTTTATGTGGTGTTCCTTGTATGGAGTATTTTTTTCTTTTTTGCCATTTGTTGCTTTTAGTGCTCAAAATCAGTTGTCCTGTCCTTTAGTTCACTTATTCGTTCTTCTTCCTCTTCAAATCTGCTGTTGTGTGCCTTGAGTGCATTTTTGTTTTGGTCTACAGCATCTTTAATCTCTGTGATATCTGCTATTTTTCTATTTATTCTTTCAAATTCCTCTTTATGCTCTTCCAGTGTCTTCCTGATCTCCTTTATGTCATTAACCATCATATTTATTTTATTTAGTAGAGTTATAGGAACATTTTTGTTTAGTTGTTCCAAAGTCTGTGTCTCCTCCAGTGTTTTAATATGGTCATTAGGCTGGGCTATACACGTCTGCATCATGATATGCTTAGTGATCATCTGTTGTCTTCATGTAAATATCTTGATAGGTTTACTTTGGAAGTTGATTTCCTTCAGCATTCTAAAATTTTGTAATTGCATGATGAATGTGGAGCACGGGGTGGGGCACAACAGTGCAGTGATGCATTGCGGTGCAGGTATAGGCACAGGTTGGGGACACCATGCTCGTGCTTCCGAATTCCTGTCTCACTGTCCATGCGCTCCGGAGGGTTCCAGGCTTCTGTTTGGAACAGGGCACATTAGGCTGTTTGCACCAGCTGGACGGTCTCCAGTTCTTTGTGTCTCAGTTCTTCACCTTTTGCAAGCAGGGCCTCCCTGTATTGTGTAGAAGATATTCCCAGGTCACTTCCACCCTAGGACTGCCTCACCTTCTCATCCATTCTGTAGCTGGTCCTTGGAGGAGGGATGAACTCGACCTATCATATTCTGCCATCTTCCTGGAACTGCTTAGATTCTTATAATTTTTAAAGAATGCATGGAAACAAGAGAGGGATATGTGGAAATGACTGTATATTAGTTTACACAGGCAACACTGTGGTTCTAGACTGGATCTGAAACATCATCCCTAGGAGATATTTTGAACTATATATAGACTGATTCAACAAAAGGGCCTATTGCTATTTCATGATGTTTATTAAATTCTTCATATACAGGTGAGAACTAAAATGCCTCCGGGAAAGGGTTTCCAACTTTTACAACCTAAAGACAAGATTTCATCAATTTAATTAGTTAATTAGGAGAATGAACTTCATAGTTAGAGCTGGATTAGAATTCTCACTTCCTCTCTAAGGTAGTCACTGAGGGAGTAACTGAAAAATAAGGATTTAAGAGATGATTATGATTACTGAATCATTATTTAGATATTCCTTTTTACTCTCTGGTATATTAGACAAAGGTGAACACTTGAATTCTCTGAACTGTAACCCAGCTGCCTTGAACTCTGATGATTATATATAGCCTTTATTTTGTGCTGTTCTGATTGTAAAAACCTTGTGACTAACTTTCACTTATACCCATTTTATACTGTTTTTGGACTTTAGAGTCATTTGATCACTAAAGATAGCCCCTAATGTTTATTAATGAAGGGTCTTGGGTCAGTCCAGAACTAACTCACCCCAAGTCCAAAGTCACCTTAGTAACCGAAGCTAGATCTAACCAAAATGGTCCACCTGACATGGGTAGTAGCTTAGACTTTAACCTATGAGCCACTATACCTCATTATAATACCAAAATTCATGTCCATCATCATAAGGCCATCATTTTCTTATATTCATCCTATGACTAAGTATGTAATCAATCTCTGCATGCTCAATCATTAGATCCTCTCTAATTACATATTCTAGAGCCACTGTACTCATTATCCTAAAACCTTCCCATCTTTAAATGTATAAAACTATCAGAATTACTACAGTTCAGGTAGATAGAATTTTGGGCCAGTAGGCCATCTGATCTCCTGTTTCACACCTAGCAATAAACTTTTTCTCTCTTTGAAACCCCAGTGTCTCAGGAATTGGTCATTTGATGCATGGGGCAGAAAACTCACCACCTTTGTCTGTTAACAAGGCTGTTCACAAATATACCAATACTCCTAATTAGTACATGATCAGATTGTACTTTCTAGCTCCCCTTGACATTAAACACGGCCATAGGACTTGTTTTTGTTAATAAAATGACAGCTTGAGTAATGTGTGTCATCTCTGGGCAGAAGTGTTAAAAGCAGTATAAGAAGTGGAAAGATGTGACCAGATAGCACTTCCATCAGCCTGGGTCACTGAGTGACTGCAAGCTCAAATATACGTAGTGTGAGAGGCATAAACCTTTGTTATGCTGGAGAAGTCACGGACATGCCTAGCAGTCATTTCCCAGCCCTCACCTGCACACACGCCCCGCATCTCCAATTTATTATGTACAGATGTTTCAATATGTTTCCATTCCACAGGGAGGAAGGGGGAGGGATGAATTTAGGTCTAATAGAGTGTCCTGACTGTACCTTAACCCCAAAACTGGGAACAAGCAGTCCCAATAGCTGATCAAGGCAGGAAGTCACAGTGATAGGGTGCCCTCCCCTAGGTATATAAACAAATCTAACTCTTGGGCAGCACAGATTGTCTTTTCCCTCCTATGCAAAGTGGGGTGTAACAAACCACCAACCATTAAGTGTGACCAAATCAGTTGGCCAACAAGATGGACTGGCTATGATGGGATCTCTTCCCCTGCTCTTTTGGACTCTTTGTGTTATGTAAGTAATAAAGTGGTCATTTGCTGAAAGTTTTTGTTGTGCCTGATGTTGTGTTCTCATGACACACTGAGTAGGAACTGCCCCCACACTGAGTTACACCATTTTCAGTTTCAGAGTTGAAAGTTACTGCAGCCTGATGCAGCCACCTAGTAGTTATGTGTTCCCAGATAAGTTATATAACCTCTCTGCCACATTTTCTTTGTAAAATGAGGAAAAGAATGCCTACTTCAGAAGATCATTGTTAGGGTAAAATAAGATGATACTTCTATATAAATTATGAACATCCTATCTGAAGCAATGTGAAGCTATATAAGAGACAGATAGGTTCAGGTGGAACAAAGAAAATACCCTACTTATAAAACAAGTTCATTTCTAAAAGTTAATTTGGGGAAAAATCAGTCTTTTGTAAATCCTTTAGTTTGTCTGTAGGTGCAAAGTGACAGTTTTTAAGTGACCACTATTAATGTTACTAACTGCTGATGTTGGAAGAGCTAAGAGCTAAGATGTTGGAAGGCTGTGGCAAAAAGGTTTGCCGTATTTGTCTACAGAAATTCATAATGTAAAATTTCCCAAATACAGGAAGTTCTGTAATTAAAAAAAAAAAAGACACCCAAGTTCAAGGTTTCCAATACAGCAAAAGCCTTGGTAAATAATGTAGTAGCTAAATGAAAGTCACCACTTACAAATCCAAAATTTCTTTTATATTTCTATAAGCAAGAATCAGAAAGGCAAAGAAGTACAAATAACTCTTCTTGAGTATCAATGTATCAAGCAATTAACTCAAACTATCACAATAATCCTAGGATAGTTTTGTATACTACAAACTATCACAACAATGCTAAGTGGTAAGTATTTTTGTGTGTGCTACATAGGAAACAAGTATAAAGAGATTATTTGAATTGCCCACTTATAAAAGGTGATGAAATTGCAATTCAAAGCCAATTCAAAGCCCTTATCATGTTATTTATAGGGAGCTATGCCCCCATATCACAGTACTTCCAGGTACTTGAACAACTTCTGCCCTAGAAAAAAGGATAAGGATGAATCCACAGACCAAGGAAAAATCCTCAAACAAGAATTCTCTGGCAAATTCTTTATTTTGAGGAGCCCACCTTTGTAGAATGAAGCTAACTACTCTCCTCTATCATTTTAAAGTTTTATTAGAATACCCCTAATAAAAGGTTATTGCTTTAAAAAAGGGTATATCATAGCTTTCCTCCCTAGCAAGGGGAGAAAACGCCTATGATAAGAGCAGACAATAATTGTGCTTCATAGAGAAATGTACTAATTTTTAAAATTTTAGCTAGATTTGAATAGACTGGACTTGGGGTTCCTCACTGAGACAGAAGGCTTTCCCATAAACTGACTGAGGACCAATTTTTGCCATCTATGATAGTAAGCAACCTGAGTTGTTTCATTATGCATTTTTTCTGTTCATGCTCCTGTCCACCATCGTATCAGCACCTCCCAAATCACACATCTGATTATCAAACGTTCTTTTTATACTCCTGGCCACTGTAGTATAACTATGCCTGGAAACCAAGGCAAACAAAATGAGAGCTCCTAGGATCTTACAGTTATTTGGGATTTTATTTTCAATTTGGTCACAGACAGCATACAATAGTTAAAGAGATGACGGGCCCTGAGTCCTAAATCAACATTCTGAACCTTAAACTTTGCCTGTTGTTAGATATTATACTCAGAACAAAAGTTTTCTTGTTAGTGTCATGGAAATCATAACAAGGATACCTTTTTTTATTATATATCCCAAAAGACTAAGATGTTAGTGAGCTCGCTGACTCATTCTTTTTTGATTATTATTAATTATATATGAAATCATCAGGCTTTCAGGTAAATTAAATAAAATGATGATTACAGGCATTTTATATTCATATTTTGAATATTTTGAAGGCATTTTCTCAAAAAAATGTGTATCATTTTATACTCTAAGCAAGGTTAATAAGACAAACAGAAAATTGGTATACTTCATCAAATAAAAGTAACAATGCCAACATATAAATATATTTGTTGTTGCTGTAAGAAGGTACTTTCAATTAAAAAGGAATAAGAAAAAAGTTGGGTATAGGAGAACAGAAAATACTGAAAGAGAAATATCAAATACTAAAAGAAAAATCTATCTTAAAAAAACAATTTAATGTTGTGTTACTTAGATGCAATTTAGCATATTATAAATGCTGTTTACACAGCTTAGGATGAATATTAAATAATACAGTCTAGAACCCAAACTAACCCAGAAAAATACAGAGGGAATGATGTACCTTTCACAGATAATTCTACTTGTCACTTGATCTATAAATTTAACATTATACATTTCTAAATTTCCTAGATAAAATCTAAACAAAATTCTACTTCTGAAAACTATAACCTTCCAACACTTTCCATACCTCTTGTATGAAACTATTTTTCTCCAGGATGGAAAGAGCAACAGCTGCACACTCCAGTGTAGAAAGGCACCTATTGGTTGGCTGCATCCGAATTACATACTGACTAGAAACACTAGTTTTTAACTGCACCTGAAATCAAAAACAAATAACATCATTGAATTTTGTTTGAATTTAAAACTATAAAGTTTGTTAGAAATAAAAATTTCCCTCTGAAATTGCCTTTTGTTGTTGCTGTTCTTAAATAGTAATTCAAGAGGACACTTACACATATATCTGACAAAGAACATATATCCAGAATCTAAACAGAATTCCTACAAATCAAAAATAAAAAGACTCAGAGAAACTATAACACAGGTTATGAGTGGCCAGGGTAGGGGTGGAGAATGGGGAATTAATACTTAATTGGTGCAAAGGTTCCATGTGGGGTGATGGAAAAATTTTGGGAATGGATGGTGATAATGGTAGCACAACATTCTGAATTTAAGTAACACCACTGAATTTGAATGCAGTGAAATGTGGAAAATTTGGGTTATAATTATGTTACTAGAATAAATATTTTTAAAAAAACATAGAAGAGTACAACATAAACTGAATCCTAATATGAACTATTGACAATTATTTATAGTATAACAATGATACTTCATCAATTTTAACAAAAGTACCACATTCTGCTGGTTTGAAACTATTATATACCTCAGAAAAGCCATGCTCTTTTAATACTAATCCAATTTTGTGGGGGCAGATCTATTGTTTGGATGGGATCTTTTTTCTTTTTTTCCAGATGGCCGATTATAGGTTTATTGTAGTAAAGGGATACAACTAAGAAGCCAAGAGATGCATAGGGTGAGGTTTGGGAAGGTCTCAAACAACTGTCCATGTCCTTTCCATGTGGAGTCAGAGCATGAGAGACCCTCCCAGCAGAGTGATGTCTCTTTCCAATCATGGAAGCTCATTGGAGTTTCAAGTGTCCTAAGTTTATATGGGGTCTCTTCATGTAGGCATGGTTGATAGAATCAATACTCTCATGGTTGAGCTCCATCTGCAGCCGACCCCTCCTGTAGGAAGATTTTTGATGACTGATTGAATCTCTACTTGTGATTGGTTTGTTGAGAGCTTCTACTTCTTCCTGAGTTAGTGTAACTTGTTTGTGTGTTTCCAGGAATTTGTCCATTTCATCTATGTTGTCCAGTTTGTTGGTGTATAGTTGTTCAAAATATCCTCTTATAATTTCTTATATTTCTTCAGGGTCTGTGGTAACACACCCCTTCTCATTTCTGATTTGGTTTATTTACATCCGCTCTCTTTTTTTCTTTGCCAGTGGCCCCTCAATTTTACTGATTTTCTTAAAGAAACTTTTGGTTTTACTGATTCTTTCTATCATTCTTTTGCTCTCCCATTCATTAAACTCTGCTTTAATCTTTGTTATTCGTTTCTCCTATTTGCTTTGGGCTTAGTTTGCTGGTCTTTCTCAAGTTCCTCCAGGTGTGCTGTTAAGTCCTCGATTTTTGCTCTTTCTTGTTTTTTAATATAGGCATTTAGGGCAATAAATTTCCCTCTCAGCACAGTCTTTGCCATATCCCATAAGTTCTGATAAGATGTATTCTCATTTTTATTCATCTCCAGATAGCTGATTTCTCTAGCAATTTCTTCTTTGACCCACTGCTTGTTTAAGACTGTGTTATTTAATCTCCATATATTTGTGAATGTTCTCGTTCTTTGGTGGTTATGGAGATCCAACTTCATCCCGTTGTGATCAGAGAAAGTGCTTTGAATAATTTCAAGGTTTTTAAGTTTATAAAGACCTGTTTTGTGCCCAGCATATGATCTATCTTACAGAATGTTCCATGAGCACTAGAGAAGAATGTATATCCTTGTGCTTTGTGGTGCAATGACCTATATGTGTCTGTTAGGTCTAATTCATTTATCAAGTTATTTAACTTCTCTATCTCCTTTTTGATCTTCTGTCCGGTTGTTCTATCTATAGAGGAGAGTGGTGTATTGAAGTCTCCTATTCTTGTTGAAACATCTATCACTCCCTTCAGTTTTGCTAATGTCAGTCTCATTTGCTTTGGAGCTCCTTGATTGGGAGCATACACATTTATGATTGTTATATCTTCTTGGTGAATTCACCCTTTAATTAGTATATAGGGTTCTTCTTTGTCTCTTATGATGTCTTTACATTTAAAGTCTATCGTGTCTAATATTTGTATAGCTACCCCTGCTTTCTCTTCATTACAACTTGCATGGAAAATCTTTTTCCATCCTTTCACTTTCAATATATCTGTATCCTTGTGTCTAAGATGAGTCTCTTGTAAACAGCATATAGCTGGATTATGTTTCTTAATCCATTCTGCCATTCTGTATCTTTCAATTGGTAAGTTTAGTCCGTTAACATTCAGAGTTATTACTGAAAATGCATTTATTGAATGCACCATCATATCTTTTTTATTTTGTCAGATCTATATATCTTTTCCCTCTTTCTCTTGGTATTCTTTAAATAACCCTTAGTGGTACTCTTCAATCCTGCGCCCTACTCTAGACCTTTCTCTCCTGTCTTTTTTCGTTTTCAGCCAGCAGAACTCTTTTTAGTATTTCTTGTAGGGTCAGTTTCTTGTTGACAAATTCTTTTAGGACTTCTTTGTCTGTGAAAACTTCAATCTCCCCCTCAGTTTTGAAGGACAACTTGGCTGGGTATAGAATTCTTAGCTAGAAGTCTTCCTCCTTCAGGATCTTGAACATATTACACCACTGCCAGTTTGCCTCCATGGTGCTAGTTGAGCAGACTGAACTCAGTCTTATTTTATTTTCCTTGTATGTAGTAGATTGTTTTTCTCTTGCTGCTTTCAGGATTTTCTGCTTCTCTTTAGTATGTGCCAGAGTGATGAGTATATGCCCTGGGGAAGGCCTATTTGGATTTATTCTGTTGGGAATTTGTTGGGCTTCTTTGACTTGTATATTTACATCCTTTATAAGTATTGGGAAGTTTTCCCCCATTATACCCTCAACTACTCTTCCTAGCCCTTTACTCCTCTCTTCTTCTGGGACACCAATGATTCTTATACTTGTGCGCTTATTTTGTCTATCATTTCCCTGAGATTCAATCCAAATTTTTTCATCTTTTTTTGCCATTTGTTGTTTTGAGTCTTTGAAGTCAGTTATCCTGTTCTCCATGTCACCTATTCTTTCTTCTGTCTCTTCAAATCTGGTGCTGTTGTGCCACTGGTATGTTTTTTTATAAATCAAGAAGTTACCTTTACTCAAGAAGGACCGATGAAGTTCAGGGTTTCACTCTCAGCTGGAAAGGCACATGGCAAACATGGTGATGTCCAGTACATTTCTCTCCAGGCTTCCTGCTTCATGAAGCTCTCCCAGGGGCATTTTCCTTCTTCATCTCCAAAGGTCTTGGGCAGTGTGAGCTCTCATGCTTTTCTTGTCTCTCTGTGGCTCCAAAAAGGGACTATAAAAACAAAAAAATTTGGTTACTGGTTCCTATATTTCTGAAAAGTTAAGTTGTGGGAATTTTAATTGGTATTGCATTGAATGTATACATCAATTTGGGTAGGATTGACATCTTAACTACATTTAGTCTTCCAATCCATGAAGACCATATGCTCTTCCATTTATTTAGGTCTCTCGTGATTTCTTTTAGCAATGTCTTGTAGTTTTCTGTGCATAGGTCTATTGTATACTTAGTTAAATTTATTACCAAATATTTGATTCTTTTGGTTCCTATAGATAATGAATTTTTTTCTTGATTTCCTCCTTAGATTACTCATTATTAGTGTATAGAAGCACTACTAATTTTGGGGTGTTGATCTTGTATGTTGCCACTTTGCTTTTTTCATTTATCAGTTCTAGTAGTTTTGCTGTGGATTTTTTGGGATTTCCGACATACAGTACCATATCATCTGCAAACAGTGAGAATTTTACTTCTTCCTTTCCAATTCTAGACACCTTTTATTTATTTTTCTTGTCTAATTGTTCCAGCTAGAACTTCTAGCACAATGTTGAATAACAATGGTGACAGTGGGCATCTTTGTCTTGCTCCTGATTTAGAGGGACAGCTTTCAGTCTCTTCCCTTGGAGGATAATATTAGTTGTGGGTTTTCCATATATTCCCTTTACCATGTTGAGGAAGTTCCCTTCTATTCCTATCCTTTGAAGTGTTTTCATCAAGAAAGGATATTGAATTTTGTCAAATGCCTTTGCTGAATCAATCAAAATGATCATGTGGTTTTTCTGCTTTGATTTGTTGATATGGCATATTATATATTAATTGATTTTCTTATGTTGAACCCTCCTTGCATACCTGGAATAAATCCTACTTGTTCATGGTGTATAATTCTTTTAATGTTGCTGGATTCGATTTGCAATTACTTTGCTGAGGATTTTTTGCAAAGATATTCATTAGAGAGATTGATCTGTAATTTTCTTTCTTTTTTTTTTGTAGTAGCTTTGTCTAGCTTTGTTATTAGGTTGATGTTGGCTTTATAGAATGAGTTAGGTAGCCTTCCCTCTTCTTCAATTCTTTTGAAGCATTTGAGTAGGATTGGTACTAATTGTTTCTTTTTGCTTAACGTCAAAGAATTGTCCACTTAAAATGGTCACAAAAAATATTTTTATTGATAAATCTTAACATACAAACATACGAACATTCTTAACACACAAACATTCCATATATGGGGTACAATCAATGGCTCACAATATCATCACATAGTTGTGTATTCATCACCATGATCATTTTTTATAACATTTGTAACACTCCAGAAAAAGAAATAAAAAAGAAACTCATACATACAGTACTCCTTACCCCTCCCTCCCACTGACCCACTGAACTTGGGTATTTTCATCTACCCAAAGATATTTTAACCCCTGTCCCCCCATTGTTTATTTTTTATCATGTTTTTTGCTCATCTGTCCATACCTGAGATAAAAGGAGCATCAGGCACAAGGTTTTCACAATCACACAGCCATATTGAAAAAGTTATATCATTACACAATCGTCTTCAAGAATCAAGCTACTGGAATACTGCTCTACAGTTTCAGATACTTCCCTCCAACCACTCCAGTACATCATAAACTAAAAAGGGGTACCTATATACTGTGTAAAAATAACCTCCAGGATAACTCTCCACTCTGTTTGAAATCTCTCAACCACTGAACCTTTCTCTTTTCTCATTTCTCTCTCCCCCCTTGTGCTGGTTTGAAAGGATTATGTACCCTAGAAAAGCCATGTTTTAATCCTGATCCATCTTGTAGAGGCAAATGTTTCTTTTAATCCCTGTTATCTCCACAGAAACATGACTCACCCAATTGTGGGTATTAAATTTTGATTGGAGAGAAATGTGACTCCACCCATTCCAGGTGGGTCTTCATTAGTTTGCTGGAATCCTTTAAAACAGGAAGCATTTTGAAACTTGAGAGCTATGGGAGAGCCACGAGAACCATGAGAGCCCACACTGCCAAAGACCTTTGGAGATGAAGAAGGAAAATGCCCCTGGGAGAGAGCTTCATGAAACAGGAAGCCTAAAGAGAAAGGTACCAGACATCACCATGTTTGCCATGTGCCTTTCCAGTTGAGAAAGAAACCCTGAACTTGAACGGCCCTTCTTGAGTAAAGGTAACTTCTTGTTGGTGCCTTAATTTGGACAATTTACAGACTTGTTTTAATTGGGACATTTTCATGGACTTATGATTGTAAACTTGCAATTTAATAAATTCCCCCCTTGTAAAAGCATTCTGTTTCTGGTATATTGCAGTCATGCAGCAAGCAAACTAGAGCACCCCTTTTTGTCAAGAACATTTTATTTTCTCAATCTCTTGATGCTGGGTCCTGGCTCATCCCAGCATTTTGGTTCCACACTGCCAGGGAAATGTGCACCCCCGGGATTCCTGTCCCATGCAGTGGAGGGAGGGGCAGTGAGTTCATTTGCCACATCAGTTTAGAGAGGCCACACCTGAGCAACAAAAGAGGTTCTCTGGGGATAAGTCTTAGGCCTAACTTTAAGTAAGCTTAGCCTATCCTTTGCAGGAATAAATTTCGTAGTGGTGAACCCTAAGATTGAAAGCTCAGCCTACTAATTCTTTCCTGAATGCTTGGTAGAATTCACATGTGAAGTCATCTGGCCCTGGACTTTTCTTTTTTGGGAGCTTCTTGAAGAATAATTCAATTTCTTTACTTGTGACTGAATTGATAAGGTCGTCTATTTTTTCTCAAGTCAATTATAGGTGTTCATGCCTTTCTAGGAAGTTGTCCATTTCATTCATATTGTCTAGTTTATTAGCATATAGTTACTCATAGTGTCCTCTCATTACCTCCTTTACGTTTGTGGGGTTAGTGGTTATGTCTTCTGTGCTGGTTTGAAAGGATGTATGTCCCCTAGAAAAGCCATGTTTTAATCAAAATCCCATTTCATAAAGGCAGAATAATTCCTGTTCAATACTTTATGTTTGAAACTGTAATCAGATCATCTCCCTGGAGATTTGATTTAATCATGAGTAGTTGTTAAGCTGGATTAGGTGGCGACATGTCTCCATCCATTTGGGTTGGGTCTTATAAAGAGATTCAGAGAGAGCAGAGCAGAACAACATAGCCATGAGAAGACCTTTGGAGATGAAGAAGGAAAATGCCTCCCGGGGAGCTTCATGAAACAGGAAGCCAGGAGAAGAAGCTAGCAGATGATTCCATGTTTGCCATGTGCCCTTACAACTGAGAGAGAAACCCTGAACTTCATCAGCCTTCTTGAACCAAGGTATCTTTTCCTGGATGCCTTTGATTGGGTATGTCTATAGAGTTGGTTTAATTTGGACATTTCCTCAGCCTTAGAACTGTAAACTAGCAACTCATTAAATTTCCTTTTTTAAAAGCCATTCCATTTCTGGTATATTGCATTCCAGCAGCTAGCAAACTAGAACAGATTTTGGTATCTGAGGAGTGGGGTGCTGCTGCAATTTGTAGATACAAAACACATTGGAACAGTTTTTTAAATGGATAAAGGAAAGAATCTGGAGGAGCTGTGAGAAGCCTGATGGAGAAGACCTAGAATGTTTTGAAGAGACTGTGGGTAGAAACGTGGACTCTAAAGATATCTCTGACCAGGCTCTAGACAGAAATGAGGCATATGCTATTTCAAACTGGGAGGAAGGCGATCCTTAGTTTAAAATAGCAGATAATCTAGTAAAATTGACCAGTGGCTTTGGCTGGAAGGCAGATTTTTAAAGCCATGAACTTGGATAATTAGCAGAAGAGATCTCCAAATTAAATGTGGAAAGTACAGTCTGGTTACTCCTCACAGCTTATAGTGAAATACAACAGGATAGAGATAAGCTTATAACTGAACTCTTGGGTACAAAGAAACCAGAAATTGATGTCCTGGTAAATTCTGGGCTTGCAGGAAGGGAGACCCCAAGAACAGTGCTCCATGTGAGGATTTGGCCAGATGTGGAACCAGTCAGTCATTTCAGAGAAAGCAAGATTCGGACTTGGAATTATTCAGAAAGGATTTGTGGAAACTCCTTATGTCTGATGGGCACGATCCAAAGCTACTGCATAGAAAGCCAACGAGAGTGCTGTGGGACCTGTATAAACACAGCCATGCCAGTCTGGACTGGGAGGTTCAGAGAAGGGACACATTGGAGGAAAAATAACTTCAGAGGCAAAACCATGGAGGCTGAGGTCTGAAGTCAAGAAGCCTCAGGCCAGGAGAACGGACCCACCCAAGCCCGTGAAGAGGGTGAGTTTGCCCCAGAAGCAGAGTATGGGCCTTCCACTTCACTGCAGTATAAGAGTCATGCTGCCTCAGGCCTTGGAGAGGGTGAAGCACATTCCTTGGGGTTTGCAGAGAACCTGGCTGCCACCACATGGAGGGGTTGAATGTGTGCCCTGGAGATGGCAGAGAGCCTGGGTGTGGCCCCAATGCTTGCAGAGGATGGAGCTGAGAAAAAGGTGGTCTCCCCAATGTCCCCCAAGGTTGCATTTGAACAGACACAGGCCTCTGCATAGGCCCTTGGAAAGGGTGAGACTGATGCTTTCAGAAGCCCTGAGGATAAATGACTCTCAGACTTTGAAATCTAATGGCTATCTATTCCTCTCAATTCCTCTTTGAGCTCTCTTCCAGATCCTCTGCAGTAGAAACAGTGGTGCCCAGTGATGTCTGGCAGGGAGAAATTAAAACTACAGGATCATGTGCTACAGGATCACATGCTCTCACTTTGCTGGCCAATATCTGGCTCAGTACTGAGCAGTATACTTCACCACACTTGTATTGGAAGATTCCTGTGGCTGTCCCTGTCTGCAATCATACCCCCTTCAAGGACTGGGTTCCCTGCCGTTGCTTCCCTTGAGGGTGGGAAATTGGCACCAGGTGCATCGGGTGGAATTACTCACAGTCTCTGTCCACAGTTTCTCAGTCTCTTTGTCCCGAACTTCCCTGGGCATTGTTCTGACCTCCCCTGTTCCCTGGATGCCCAAACAGTTGATCTAGACAATTTCAGCTGTGGGGAGAGAAGTAGATTCTACAGCTCCTTCCTTAATCTTCCACTATGAAAGTTCCTCTTTGTGGTACTGCTCGTTGACTTGTTTGCTGCCCACGTCTCTTTTGACCTGGGTCCCCATGTCTACATATATATATATATATATATATGTTGGGATCCAACTCACTGCTGTGTCTTTATAGTCTTGGTTCCCTGTGGGAGGTAAAAGAGATCAGCCACTGCTTCTGAGCACTTCCTAAGCTGCATGGGACCAAATGAGGTGGAGGGAAGAATCTTGGCCAGTCTGGGATGAAAGCTTCCAAGCTGACAGTTTTCTCTTTCTTATCTTAGGTGTTTGTGGAGTCCTTTTCTATCCTCTACTTACCTCCAGAGTTCTGAGCAAGTGAGCTTTGCCCTTTTTTTCACTGAATCTTTGGGGATGTTTCTTCAGGAGATATCATATGACCATGTTTATGATGTCCTTTCTCCTCTGGCATTTTACTACAAGCAAAGAGAAACCTGGTTTTCTTTACTACTTTACATATGCAGTTTAGAAATTTCTTCAACTAAATGTCCAAACTCATCACTGTCAAATTCTGCCTTCCATTCAATATCAGTACTCAATTTTGCTAAATTCTCTGCCACTTTTTAACACGGATTGCCTTTCTTCCATTTTCTAACAACAGATTCATCATATCTGTCTAAGGCCTCACTGTAAGTAATTTAAGTGGTCCATATTTCTACCAACAGTCTCTTCAAAGCAATATAAGCCTTTTCTATTGAACAGTTCACAATTCTTCCTGCCTCTACCCATTACCAAATTCCAAAGCTGTTTTCACATTTTTGTTATTTGCAACAGCAGCACCCCATTCTGAGTACCAAAATCTGTTTTTGTTTTCTAGGCTGCTGAAACCAAGTACAACAAAATGGTTCCACTTGAGCAATGGGAATTTAATTGCTTATGGTTAGGGATGTCCAAATCAAGAAAGGAGATGCTTTCTTCCCAAAGACCAGTGCTGGCAATCCTTGACTCTTCTGTCAAATGGCATGTCACATGGTAGTATCTATTGGGCTCTCCCTTCTCTTCCAGGTTTGAATTTTGGCTTCATGTTTCAGCGGCATTTTCTCTCACCCTGTATTCGTACTGTTTAGAAAGGACTCGTAATAGAATTAAAACCCAGCCTGAATAAAGTGGGTGACATTTAATTGCATTTGTCTAATCAAAAGGTCTTACTTAGAATGAGTATTTACACCCCAAAAATAGATTAAGTTTAAAGACAAGTTTTTCTAGACTACACAGAGCTTTAAACCACCACATACCTGAAATTAATCAATTGTGTAATATTAGATGAGTCACTTAAACTTGTTAAGATTTAATTTTATAACCTGAAAATTTGGGATAGGACCAGTCCTTGCAGTAATAAAATTTTTATGATTCTTTTAAAAAAAAGTCATCTAAACCTATGTCAAAAATGCAGCATAATATGATAAATTCAGACACAGAGTGTGCAATATACAATTACGCATATAATACTTATGCAAAACTTCTAGATTATTCATTAATAAACAACCCAGTGGTGCATGAAAAGTGGAGTTCAAGAGATGGGCAAGAAGATATTCATGAACATTAAACCTCTACTGGGGAACACAAAAAAAGGCTTGAAAGAAAATGAAATGTAAAATTTGTAAGTAAAGGAAGGAGTCAGTGTTGTAAATATATTAATTCTTCTTAAATTAATCTATAAATTCAATGAGAATACCAATGAAATTATTACTGTTGTTATTAGAATTGAAAATAAAAATATTTTTAGTCAGAAAAATTGAGAAAATTCTGAAGAATGTAACAAGGACTACCTCTACCGGATGTTAAAATATCCTTAAAGACCTTAAAAATAAAAAATAAAAAAATTATGCTGGCCCCCAAATAGGCAGATCAACAAAGCAGAATAAAAGGGCATGAAGAAATGATATATGCACTTTATAGGAAACATGTGCCCTTTATTCCAATACTGAATAGCACAAAGAATCTAATATATCTCAAAGTAACAATCATAAAGAACAAATTCAATCCACAAGTACAAGACTTTAAATAACCCCATTAGGGAAAAAATATTTTACTTACAAGTATGCTACAGTTAAGCATCTTTTTTTCCAGTCAATTGTTTATATTATCCACTTTTTATCTTTTTTGCAAGACAGTTTTTTCAGGGCAGCAGATGGATTAAGAACTCTGTGGACCCAGACCGGCTTCAAAATCAGGCCTGACACTTTCTAACACTGTGGACTTGAGTTACTTAACCTCTCTGCCTTCCATTTCCTTAACTAAGTACTGTAGAAGCAGGTAAGGGAAATGTTTATGGTTAACTGACTATGGCAGCCTAAGGCCAAGAATCTACTCTCTCCCATCCAAAATTCCTCAAATTGACAGGAAGACAAGAAATAGACACAAATGTGCAGTCATCCATAACAACACTTAAAAAACATAAAAAGGGACACCAGTTGATCAGATATTGTTCGAACAGAACCTAAAATTGTGGAACTGTAACCCATACCAAACTCTGAAATCTGTTTTAATAATTACTTGTTAAAATGTACTTTGAAATTTATTGCTTTTTTGTACATATGTTATATTTCACAGAAAAAAAACTAAAAAATTTAATCTCTGCTTATCAAATCTACAAGAATATTTTTAATAAAATTTTTTCAAAGGCACTAAAATTTTAGCAAAATGTACACTTCTCACTTTCTGCATTTATATACATATACTACAATAATTTCTTCTGTATGCACATCAAAAATACCTTCCCTCAATTGGTGCCTTGTCTTTACATTCTCTTAAAAGCTTCTTCTTAAGAGCATAAGTTTTTAATTTTGATGTAAGTCCAAATCACTTTGTTCTTCCAGAAACTGTGTTTTTAGTAAAGCCCAAGGTCACAAAGAAAAATTCTTCCTAGGGTTCTAGCCCTACCTATACATGCACCTCCTGCAAATAACAGGCCAAGAAAAACACACCTCATACAAAGATGAGAGAGAAAGAGGGAAAGAACAAAGAAAAAATAAAGGAAGAAAGAAAAATGAAAGAAACAAGCACAGGATCTATACAATGTTATTACCAGAAAAATAAAAAGAAAAGGAAACAACAACAGAAAGGGCTAAGGAGGAATAATTTAACATCATGCAAGGAAGTACTAAGTCATTGCTTTGTTAGGCTGAAATGTAATCCTTAAAAATAGTTTTTGAGGAAACAATGTAAAGCATCACTCAGCTTTCCACTGAAAATCAAGGTCTTCTGACTTCAGAAATAAATGGATCATTCTGTTACTATTTGATGGTAACCTGAAACACTGTACAATCCACCAAAAGAAACTGAATGCCACTATACATAATACCAATAAAAAATATTTGAGTGCTCACTATGTGCCAGCAGCTATGCTGAATGCTTTTCATGTATTAAAATTCACAACCAGCTATGAAGTAAACACTATTATTATTATTACCATTTTCCAAATGAGGAAACTAAGGACAGAGAGGTAACTTACCAAATCAAACAGCAAATAAGTTATAGAACCAGATACAAAGCCAAGCAGCCTAATATCAGGATCTGGGCTCATACGCACTATATAATACAGCTTGTTCTACATACTTCATTCACTAAATAGCATAAACGCTAAAAAGATAGTTTTTTATATACTCTTCAATGATTCAAAATTTTATAAACTTTAAGGTCTTAGATTGTAAACTGATTTCAAATATTCATTTAAGTCTCTATATATCTTTGAAAACATGTGGATCTTAGTTTTAGATGAATACAATCCGAAGGATATAAATTAAAGCAAAACACCAAAAGTTAAAATCCCGATTTCATGAATTTTGTGCCTTAATTACATGCATTACTCTCTTTAATTCAGAAGACAAATGCACAGATAAAAAGGTTTTTAAAATGTGTACAGTTCATTATTAAGCAGGTAGAAGAACAGAGCAGAAATATGTGGAGGAACTAAATGTGAAATTCTAGAGGGTGAAAAATGCCTACATATTTATATAACGATTATATCAATAATGAGATTTCATTGCATTAAAAAATGCAATGAAATAAATCTTACAATATCTGTTCTTCTTTTTGAATAAATTTGGTTAATTTTTTTCTTTTTTTTTCCATTTATCTTCTGGTTGTTCTCCAAACCTATTAAAACTTTCCCTGAGTCTTTAAAAAAAACTATTTCTTATTAGTATGGCAAAAAATTGGAAAGTCAAATATTTTTTAGCCATCTGTTCCCACTATTCAATCCATTTTACTTCATAAACAGAAAGTTTTATCCACTATGCCCTATAATTGAGGCACATAATCATACCAGCTGTCTAACTATGCAATGCATGCCTGTTATGCAAACAGTTCTTCTTTCTCTGAATTAATTGTATCTACTGGGCCAATTTAATGCTGTGCTTCTCTAGCACTATCTTTGCCAAATGTTACAGCTGCTGAAAAAAGAAGTCTACAGTGCATACACTACCACTCACAGCCTACTCTCCTTTGTGGCTACGCAGAACATCTCTGAATAATGTACATTTCTGAAAGAATACAAGCAATTAGAGGATTCATCTCTGTCAGTGTCATAACATGATTCACTGTAAGTTACTGTAACTGATACACACATGCGCAAAGCCATTTCCATGTTTAGATACCTTTAGATATGTTTGCAACCCAGTAAGATTCCCCAGTTCAAGGCATTACTATTTAATAAATACATCAAAAGCATTAAAATCTTACTAACAGAGTGGTTGAAGTGATTAGGAAAACCGAGAAACTACCAGTGAAAGAATTAAGACCAAACTACCCCTACTTCAAACTTCTCTTAACCTCAAGCACTGAGAAAATGCTGACAAATTTTTATGCAAGGAAAACAAATAACATAGTTCAGCACTGTCTAATAAAAGTACATTGCGACTTTGGGAAAAGATGGCGGCTTAGTAAAACGCGCGGATCTTAGTTTCTCCTCCAGAACAGCTACTAGGGGAGTAGAAACGATACAGAACAGCTCCCAAAGCCACGACAGAGATAAAAAAGACAGCGTACCCCATCCTGGAACGGCTGGCTAGCTGAGAGAACCCACTCTGGTGAGATCGCCGAGGGGCGCGGGCTTCACCGGGTGGGGCGGCAAGCGGCCGGAGTCACTCCCTTCCCCCTTCCCGGGCCGGCTGGGAGAATTGGACAGGGGGTCCCCTCAAACCGCAGCAGTTGGCGCCGACACCACGCACGGCCCCCCGGACCAACTGAGAGAATTGGATCGGAAACCCCCAGGCCGAGGAGAACAGTGACGGGGAGGGGGAGCCCCTTCCAAACCCATGATTCCCCAGGAACGGTGCACACTCCCGGGCGGGCTGCTGCGGCTGGCACCCTCCCGCCACGCTTGGCGCCCCGGGCCGATTAGGAAATTCGGAAGGGCACTTTCCCAGGCTGCGGCAGCCAGCGACCCTCCCCGCGTTCGGACCCCGGGCCGGCCGGCACTCTTCCAAGCCGTTTCGGCTAGCGAACCTCCCGGACGGCGAGAGTTTTCCAAAGTTAAAGGACCCACAGCACATTTTACTGGTGGGACCCGCAGACAAACGTGTGCCACGAACGCCACCTACTGGACAGGATAAGAAAAACAGAACTCAGAGATTTCACAGTAAAATCTTCCAAACTTTTGGATCCAACACCCAGGGAAATCTGTCTAAATGCGCAGACGTCAGCAGAAGATAAAGGATCACGCTCAAAAAATTGAAAATATGGCCCAGTCAAAGGAACAAACCAATAGTTCAAATGAGATACAGGAGCTGAGGCAAGTAATGCTGAATATACGAACAGAAATGGAAAACCTCTTCAAAAATGAAATCGACAAATTGAGGGAGGACATGAAGAAGACATGGGCTGAACATAAAGAAGAAATAGAAAAACTGAAAAAACAAATCACAGAACTTATGGAAGTGAAGGACAAAGTAGAAAAGATGGAAAAAACAAGGGATACCTACAATGATAGATTCAAAGAGACAGAAGATAGAATTAGTGATTTGGAGGATGGAACATCTGAATTCCAAAAACAAACAGAAATTACCGGGAAAAGAATGGAAAAATTTGAACAGGGTATCAGGGAACTCAAGGACAATATGAAGCGCACAAATATACGTGTTGTGGGGTTCCCAGAAGGAGAAGAGAAGGGAAAAGGAGGAGAAAAACTAATGGAAGAAATTATCACTGAAAATTTCCCAACTCTTATGAAAGACCTGAAATTACAGATCCAAGAAGTGCAGCACACCCCAAAGAGATTAGACCCAAGTAGGCGTTCTCGAAGACACTTAATAGTTAGAATATCAGAGGTCAAAGAGAAACAGAGGATCTTGAAAGCAGCAAGAGAAAAACAATCCATCACATACAAGGTAAACCCAATAAGACTATGTGTAGATTTCTCAGCAGAAACCATGGAGGCTAGAAGACAGTGGGATGATATATTAAATTACTAAAAGAGAAAAACTGCCAACCAAGACTCCTATATCCAGCAAAACTGTCCTTCAAAAATGAGGGAGAAATTAAAACATTCTCAGACAAAAAAGTCACTGAGAGAATTTGTGACCAAGAGAGCAGCTCTGCAAGAAATACTAAAGGGAGCACTAGAGTCAGAAACGAAAAGAGAGAAGAGAGAGGTATGGAGAAGAGTGTAGAAAGAAGGAAAGTCAGATATGATATATATAATACAAAAGGCAAAATGGTAGAGGAAAATATTATCCAAACAGTAATAACACTAAATGTTAACGGACTGAATTCCCCAATCAAAAGACATAGAATGGCAGAATGGATTAAAAAACAGGATCCTTCTATATGCTGTCTACAGGAAACACAACTTAGACCCAAAGATAAACATAGGTTGAAAGTGAAAGGTTGGGAAAAGATATTTCATGCAAATAACAACCAGAAAAGAGCAGGAGTGGCTACAATAATATCCAACAAGTTAGACTTCAAATGTAAAACAGTCAAAAGAGACAAAGAAGGACACTATATACTAATAAAAGGAACAATTAAACAAGAAGACATAACAATCATAAATATTTACGCACCGAACCAGAATGCCCCAAAATACGTGAGGAATACACTGCAAACACTGAAAAGGGAAATAAACACAAATACCATAATAGTTGGAGACTTCAATTCCCCACTCTCTTCAATGGACAGAACATCTAGACAGAGGATGAATAAAGAAATAGAGAATCTGAATATTACTATAAATGAGCTAGACTTAACAAACATTTATAGGACATTACATCCCACAACAGCAGGATACACCTTTTTCTCAAGTGCTCATGGATCATGCTCAAAGATAGACCATATGCTGGGTCACAAAGCAAGTCTTAACAAATTTAAAAAGATTGAAATCATACACAACACTTTCTCGGATCATAAAGGAATGAAGTTGGAAACCAATAATAGGTGGAGTGCCAGAAAATTCACAAATACGTGGAGGCTCAACAACACACTCTTAAACAACGAGTGGGTCAAAGAAGAAATTGCAAGAGAAATTAGTAAATACCTCGAGGCGAATGAAAATGAAAACACAACATATCAAAACTTATGGGATGCAGCAAAGGCAGTGCTAAGAGGGAAATTTATTGCCCTAAATGCCTATATCAGAAAAGAAGAAAAGGCAAAAATGCAGGAATTAACTGTTCACTTGGAAGAACTGGAGAAAGAACAGCAAACTAATCCCAAAGCAAGCAAAAGGAAAGAAATAATAAAGATTAGAACAGAAATAAATGAAATTGAAAACATGAAAACAATAGAGAAAATCAATAAGGCCAGAAGTTGGTTCTATGAGAAAATCAATAAGATTGATGGACCCTTAGCAAGATTGACAAAAAGAAGAAGAGAGAGGATGCAAATAAATAAGATCAGAAATGGAAGAGGAGACATAACTACTGACCTCACAGAAATAAAAGAGGTAATAACAGGATACTATGAACAACTTTACGCTAATAAATACAACAATTTAGATGAAATGTACGGGTTCCTGGAAAGACATGAACAACCAACTTTGACTCAAGAAGAAATAGATGACCTCAACAAACCAATCACAAGTAAAGAGATTGAATTAGTCATTCAAAAGCTTCCTAAAAAGAAAAGTCCAGGACCAGATGGCTTCACATGTGAATTCTACCAAACATTCCAGAAAGAATTAGTACCAACTCTCCTCAAACACTTCAAAAAAATTGAAGTGGAGGGAAAACTACCTAATTCATTCTATGAAGTCAACATCACCCTCATACCAAAACCAGGCAAAGATATTACAAAAAAAGAAAACTACAGACCAATCTGTCTAATGAATATAGATGCAAAAATCCTCAATAAAATTCTAGCAAATCGTATCCAACAACACATTAAAAGAATTATACATCATGACCAAGTAGGATTCATCCCAGGTATGCAAGGATGGTTCAACATAAGAAAATCAATTAATGGAATACACCATATCAACAAATCAAAGCAGAAAAATCACATGATCATCTCAATTGATGCAGAGAAGGCATTTGACAAGATTCAACATCCTTTCCTGTTGAAAACACTTCAAAAGATAGGAATACAAGGGAACTTCCTTAAAATGATAGAGGGAATATATGAAAAACCCACAGCTAATATCATTCTCAATGGGGAAAAATTGAAAACTTTCCCCCTAAGATCAGGAACAAGACAAGGATGTCCACTATCACAACTATTATTCAACATTGTGCTGGAGGTTCTAGCCAGAGCAATTAGACAAGAAAAAGAAATACAAGGCATCAAAATTGGAAAGGAAGAAGTAAAACTATCACTCTTTGCAGATGATATGATACCATACGTCGAAAACCCAGAAAAATCCACAACAAAACTACTAGAGCTAATAAATGAATACAGCAAAGTAGCAGGTTACAAGATCAACATTCAAAAATCTGTAGCATTTCTATACACTAGCAATGAACAAGCTGAGGGGGAAATCAAGAAACGAATCCCATTTACAATTGCAACTAAAAGAATAAAATACCTAGGAATAAATTTAACTAAAGAGACAAAAAACCTATGTAAAGAAAACTACAAAAAACTGCTAAAAGAAATCACAGAAGACCTAAATAGATGGAAGGGCATACCGTGTTCATGGATTGGAAGACTAAATATAGTTAAGATGTCAATCCTACCTAAATTGATTTACAGATTCAATGCAATACGAATCAAAATCCCAACAACTTACTTTTCAGAAATAGAAAAACCAATAAGCATATTTATCTGGAAGGGCAGGGTGCCCCGAATTGCTAAAAACATTTTGAGAAAAAAAAATGAAGCTGGAGGTCTCGCGCTGCCTGACTTTAAGGCATATTATGAAGCCACAGTGGTCAAAACAGCATGGTATTGGCATAAAGATAGATATATCGACCAATGGAATCGAACAGAGTGCTCAGATATAGACCCTCTCATCTATGGACATTTGATCTTTGATAAGGCAGTCAAGCCAACTCACCTGGGACAGAACAGTCTCTTCAATAAATGGTGCCTAGAGAACTGGATATCCATATGCAAAAGAATGAAAGAAGACCCATGTCTCACACCCTATACAAAAGTTAACTCAAAATGGATCAAAGATCTAAACATTAGGTCTAAGACCATAAAACAGTTAGAGGAAAATGTAGGGAGATATCTTACGAATCTTACAACTGGAGGCGTTTTTATGGACCTTAAACCTAAAGCAAGAACACTGAAGAAGGAAATAAATAAATGGGAGCTCCTCAAAATTAAACACTTTTGTGCATCAAATAACTTCATCAAGAAAGTAGAAAGACAGCCTACACAATGGGAGACAATATTTGGAAATGACATATCAGATAAAGGTCTAGTATCCAGAATTTATAAAGAGATTGTTCAACTCAACAACAAAAAGACAGCCAACCCAATTACAAAATGGGAAAAAGGCTTGAACAGACACCTCTCAGAAGAGGAAATACAAATGGCCAAAAGGCACATGAAGAGATGCTCAATGTCCCTGGCCATTAGAGAAATGCAAATCAAAACCACAGTGAGATATCATCTCACACCCACCAGAATGGCCATTATCAACAAAACAGAAAATGACAAGTGCTGGAGACGATGCGGTGAAAGAGGCACACTTATCTACTGTTGATGGGAATGTCAAATGGTGCAACCTCTGTGGAAGGCAGTTTGGCGGTTCCTCAAAAAGCTGAATATAGAATTGCCATACGACCCAGCAATACCATTGCTGGGAATCTACTCAAAGGACTTAAGGGCAAAGACACAAACAGACATTTGCACACCAATGTTTATAGCAGCGTTATTTACAATTGCAAAGAGATGGAAACAGCCAAAATATCCATCAACAGAAGAGTGGCTAAACAAACTGTGGTATATACATACGATGGAATATTATGCAGCTTTAAGACAGGATAAACTTATGAAGCAGGTAATAACATGGATGGACCTAGAGAACATTATGCTGAGTGAGTCTAGCCAAAAACTAAAGGACAAATACTGTATGGTCCCATTGATGTGAACGGACATTTGAGAATAAATTTGGAATATGTCATTGGTAACAGAGTCCAGCAGGAGGTAGAAACAGGGTAAGATGATGGGCAATTGGAGCTGAAGGGATACAGACTGTGCAACAGGACTAGATACAAAAACTCAAAAATGGACAGCACAATAATACCTAATTGTAAAGTAATCATGTTAAAACACTGAATGAAGCTGCATCTGAGCTATAGGTTTTTGTTTTGTTTTGTTTTGTTTTTACTATTATTACTTTTATTTTTTTCTCTATATTAACATTCTATATCTTTTTCAGTTGTGTTGCTAGTTCTTCTAAACCGATGCAAATGTACTAAGAAACGATGATCATGCATCTATGTGATGATGTTAAGAATTACTGATTGCATATGTAGAATGGTATGATTTCTAAATGTTGGGTTAATTTCATTTTTTCTGTTAATTAAAAAAAAAAGAGAGAAGGGGTAATTGGAGCTGAAGGGATACAGACTGTGCAACAGGACTGGATATAAAAACTCAGAAATGGACAGCACAATACTACCTAATTGTAATGCAATTATGTTAAAACATTGAATGAAGCTGCATGTGAGGTATAGGTTTTTTTTCTCTCTATTATCGTTTTAATTCTTATTCTGTTGTCTTTTTATTTCCTTTTCTAAATCGATGCAAATGTACTAAGAAATGATGAATATGCAACTATATGATGATATTAAGAATTACTGATTGTACATGTAGAATGGAATGATTTCTAAATGTTTTGTTAATTTTTTTAATTACTTAAAAAAAAGTACATTGCAAGCTATACATGCGATGCTAAATTTTCTAGTAACCACATGAAAAAAAGAAACATAAACAGGTTAAACTTATTTTAATAATATGTTATTTAACCCAATATATCCAAAATATTATTTTAACATGTATTTTGATTTGGTAAGACTGTTGGGATACAATGTACCAGAAATGGAGCGGCTTTTAAAAAGGCAATTTAGTAAGTTGCAAGTTTACCATTCTAAGGCTGTAAAAGCATCCAAACTAAGGCATCCAGGAAAACATACTTTGACTCAAGAAAGGCTGAAGGGTTCAGAACAACTCTGTCAGCTGGGAAGGCACAGGGCTGGTGTCTGCTGAGGTCTTTGGTTTAAAACAGCCTGCCTAAGGGCATTTATTTTCTGCATCTCCAAACATCTGGGTCTTATGTTGGCTTTCAGGTTTCTCTAAAACATTTTCCCTTTTAAAGGATTCCAGAAAACTACTGCCGAAGAAGGAGCCAAGATGGCAGCTTAGTGAGGTGTGGGATTTAGTTTGTTCTCCAGAGCAACTACTAAATAGCCAGGAACAGTACAGAACAACTGCTGGGGCCACATCAGTGACCGGACACACAGTGTACACCAGTCTGGACAAGCTGGACCAGCTGTGATCCCACCCGGAACTGTGAGTCCCCCAAGACATGGCAGCCAGTGCCCCTCTCCCATAGACCAGAAAAGAAAGAGAATTTACTAGGAGCAAGTGGCTGACAACCAAGCTCAAAGTTTTGGAATTAATTAACAAATTCTGACTACTAAAAATAGGTCCTCAGTTCAGGTGAAAAAGCTAAGGTTGCTGGGTTTTGCCCCAGTGAAGAGGGGGCAGGGCTGATGGAAAAAGAAAACAAAGTTTTTTTGGACCGGACAGCACAAAATACTTGAAAGGGTCTGGGCTCTGAGGGAAAGGAGGGGGCACATAGAACCTGGAGATAAATAGAGGAATGTACTAACTTAAGCTCTTGACTGGGAAACCCAAGGAATCCTGCTCTGAAAAGGAGGATCTTTTTTTCTTTTCTTTTTTGTAGCTATGTTTCTCTGGCTTAACTGCTCTTTGGATACAACTGCAAGGTTTCTCAGGTTCCAACTGCGTCCAGGCAAGGGCAGAATTAAGCTTGTATGAGAGCTTGTCTGGAGGCTGTGTCTTCCCCAGAAGAGGGGTGGGGCCCATCCCAGGTGGAATCCTTCTCTCAAGGAATTCCAACCCCAGGGCCTAGAAAACTGAAGTGATTAAAGCCAGCCTACTACCTCTCCTCTGTCTCAACCACACTCCTAGCAGGAAGAGTCTGTTTAAAGGTACCATATCACCTTATGCTGGGGGGACTCGCAGGAAGACATGAGTCACATACTGGGCAGCACAAGAACAACAGGGAATCTAGAAGCTTCTCAGGAAAGTCTTTCAACCTGCTGGGTCTCACCCTCAGGGAAAAATGATGTAAGTGACTTTTTACTCCTGAGGGGAGGCAAGTTGGGTCTGGGAAAATCTGGCTGGGGTCTATAATACCTAAGTACACCCTCCTAAGGGGGGAAAAAAGCCACCACACAGGCAGGGCAAGAAACAAGAAAACAATAACTGAAAAATTCTGATATGTTAAACAAAACCCAAGCTAGAGGTCTAGAATAAGCTGAAATGAATGTCAAAGAACAGACAGATAACAAACTCATCCACCCAGATAATTCTAGGTAAAAAATAAAAAATGAAAACAAACTCCAGAATAAACTAATTAAGGAAATTAAATGCCTAGACAGAAGCAAAAAATAACGAATAATACTAGGAAAATTGAAGATATGGCCCAGTCAAAGGAACAAACCAACAATTCAAATGAGATACAGGAGGTGAAACAATTAATTTAGAATGTTTGAACAGACATGGAAAACCTCATCAAAATCAAAATCAATGAATCAAGGGAGGATATAAAGAAAGCAAGGGATGAACAAAAATAAGAAATCAAAAGTCTGAAAAAACAAATCACAGAACTTATGGGAATGAATGAAAGGCACAGTAGAAGAGATGAAAAAACAATGGAAACTTACAATGTTTTCAAGAGGCAGAAAATGAGATTACTGGACTGGAGGATGGGAAATTTGAAATCCAACAAGCAAAAGAAAACATAGGGAAAAGGATGGAAAAATACGAGCACGGACTCAGGGAACTGAATGACAGCATGAAGCACATGAATATACGTGTTATGCGTGTCCCAGAAGGAGAAGAGAAGGGAAAAGGAGGAGAAAAACGAACAGAGGAAATTTATCACTGAAAATTTCCCAACTCTCAAGAAAGAATTAAAATTACCGATTGAAGAAGTGTAGCATACCCCAAACAGAACAGATCCAACCAGACATACCTAAGACACTTATTAATCAAAATGAAAAGATGTCAAAGAGAAAGAGAAAATTCTGAAAGCAGCAAGAGAAAAGCAATCCATCACATACAAGGGAAACCCAATAAGACTATGCGTAGATTTCTGAGTAGAAAGCATGCAGGCAAGAAGACAGTGGGGTGATATATTTAAATTACTAAAAGAGAAAAACTACCAAGCAAGAATTCTATAACCAGCAAAACTGTCCTTCAAAAATGAGGGGGAAATTAAAACATTTTCAGACAAAAAAAAATCACTGAGAGAATTTGTGACCAAGAGACCGGCTATGCAAGAAATACTAAAGGGAGCACTAGAGACAGACAGGAAAAGACAGGAGAGAGAGTTGCGGAGAAGAGTGTAGGAATGAAGACTATCAGTAAAGACAAAAAGAAGAAAAATTAGATATGGCATATAAAATCCAAAAGACAAAATGGTGGAAGAAAGTACTTCCCTTACAGTAATAACACTGAATGTTAACAGATTAAACTCACCAACCAAAAGACATAGACTGGCAGAATGCATTAAAAAACAGGACCCATCTATATGCTGTCTAAAGGAGATGCATTTTAGAACCAAGGATAAATATAGGTTGAAAGTGAAAGGTTGGGAAAAGATACTTCATGCAAACAACACATAAAAGAGCAGGAGTAACTATACTAATATCCAACAAATTAGATTTCAAATGTAAAACAATTAAAAAGGACAAAGAAGGACACTATGTAATAATAAAAAGAACAATTCAATAAGAAGACATAACAATCATAAATATTTATGGACTGAGTCAGAGTGCTCCAAAATACATGAGGCAAACACTGAAAAGAGAAACAGACATATCTAGCATGATAGTTGGAGACTTCAATTCCCCACTCTCATCAATGGACAGAACATCTAGAGAGAGGATCAATAAAGAAATAGAGAATGTGAATGATACAATAAATGAGCTACACTTTACAGACATTTATAGAACATTACACGCACAAAAGCAGGATATACCTTTTTCTCAAGTGCTCAAGGATCATTCTCAAGGATAGACCATATGCCGGGACACAAAGCAAGTCTCAATAAATTTAAAGATTGAAATCATGCAAAACATTGTCTCAGAACATAAAGGAATGAAGTTGGAAATCAATAATAGGGCCAGAAATTTCACAAATATATGGAGGCTCAACATCACACTCTTAAACAACCAGTGGGTCAAGGAAAAAGTTACAAGAGAAATCAGTAAATCTCTTGAGGAAAATTAAAATGAAAACACAACATATCAAATTTAATGGGATGCAGCAAAGGCACTGCTAAGAGGGAAATTTATTGCCCTAAATGCCTATATAAAAAAGAAGAAAGAGCAAAAATTGAGTAATTAACTGTCTACTTGGAAGAACTAGAGAAAGAACAGCAAACTAACCCCAAAGCAAGCCAAAGGAAAGAAATAATGAAGACTAGAGCAGAAATAAGTGAAATTGAGAACATGATAATAATTGAGGAAATCAACAAAACCAGAAACTGGTTCTACAAGAAAATCAGTAAGACTGATGGACCCTTAGTGAAGCTGACAAAAATAAGGAGAAAGGATGCAAATAAATAAAATCAGAAATGGAGGAGGAGACATAACCACTGGCCCTGCAGAAATAAATGAGGTAATGAGAGGATACCAAGAACAACTTTCTGCTAATAAACTAGACAATGTAGATGAAGTGGATAACTTTCTAGAAAGGCATGAACAACCAACATTGACTTGAAGAAACAGATAACTTCAACAAGTCAATCACAAGTAAAGAAATTGAATCAGTCATTAAGAAGCTTCCAAAAAAAAAAAAAAATTCCAGGACCAGATGGCTTCACATGTGCATTCTACCAAACATTCAAGAAAGAATTGTACTAATACTGCTCAAATTCTTCAAAAGAAATGAAGAGGAGGGAAGTCTACCTAACTTATCCTATGAAGCCAACATCACCCTATACCAAAGCCAGACAAAGATACTACAAGAAAAGAAAATTACAGACCAATCTCTAATGAATACAAATGCAAAAATCGTGAACAAAATTCTTGCAAATCACATCCAGCAGCACATTAAAAGAATTAGATACCATGACCAAGTAGGATTTATCCCAGGTATGCAAGGATGGTTCAACATAAAAAAAATTAATTAATGTAATACACCATTATCAACAAATTAAAGCAGAAAAACCACATGATCATCTTGATTGCTGCAGTAAAGGCATTTGACAAAATTCAACATCCTTTCTTGTTGAAAACACTTTAAAGGATAGGAATAGAAGGGAACTTTCCAAACATGATAAAGGGAATATATGAAAAACCCACAACTAACATTCTCAATGTTGAAAAACTGAAAAATTTCCCCCTAAGATCAGGAACAAGACAAGGATGTCCACTATCACCATTGTTATTCAACATTCTGTTAGAAGGTCTAGCCAGAGCAATTAGACAAGAAAAAGAAATACAAGGCATCAAAATTGGAAAGGAAGATGTAAAACCCACTGTTTGCAGATGATATGATACTATATGTCAAAAATCCTGAAAAATCCACAACAAAACTACCAGAGCTAATAAATAAGTACAGTAAAGTGGGAGATTACAAGATCAACAGTCAAAAGTCCATAGTGTTTCTATACACCAGGAAAGATCAAGAGAAAAATTCCATTTACAATTACAACCAAAGAATAAAATATTTAGGAATAAATTTAACTATGGATACAAAAAACCTATACAAAGAAAACTACAAGAAATCGCTAAAAGAAATCACAGAAGACCTAAATAAATGGAAATGCATTCAATGTTCATGAACTGGAAGGCTAAATATAGTTAAGATGTCAATTCTACCTAAAATTGATTTACAGATTCAATGCAATACCATTTAAAATCCCAGAAACTTACTTCGCAGAAACAGAAAAACCAACAACCAAATTTATCTGGAAGGGCACGGTGCCCTTAATAGCTAAAAAGACCCTGAGAAAGAAAACTGAAGTTGGAGGTCTCACACTACCCGACTTTAAGATGTATTACGAAGTTACAGTGGTCAAAACAGCATGGTACAGGCATAAAGATGCATATACTGACCAATGGAATCAAATAGAGTGTTCAGATATAGACTCTCTCATCTATGGACAACTGATCTTTGATAAGGCAGTCAAGCCAACTCACCTGGGACTAAACAGCCTCTTCAATAAATGGTGCCTAGAGAACTGGATATCTACATGCAAAAAATTGAAAGAGGATCCATATCTCACACCCTATACAAAAATTAACTCAAAATGGATCAAAGACCTAAACATCAGATCTAAGACCATAAAATTTTTAAAAGAAAATGTAGGGAAATATCTTATAAATCTTATAATAGGAGGTGGTTTCCTAAGATCTTATACCAAAAGCACAAGCACTGAAGAAAGAAATAGATAAATGGGAACTCCTCAAAATTAAACACTTTTGTGCATCAAAGAACATTGTCAAGAAAGTAAAAAGACACAGCCTATACAACAGGAGACAATATTTGGAAACAGTATATCAGATAAGGATCTAGTATCCAGAATATATAAAGACATTGTTCAACTCAACAACAAAAAGACAAACAACCCACTTACAAAATGGGCAACAAAAGACATGAACACACTTCTCAGAAGAGAAAATACAAATGGCCAAAAGGCACATGAAAAGATGCTCAACTTCACTGGCTATCAGGGAAATGCAAATTAAAACCACAATGAGATATCATTTCACACCCATCAGAACGGCCACTATCAATACAACAGAAAACAAACAATCCTGGAGAGGATGTGGAGAAAGAGGCACACTGTTGGTGGGAATGTAAAATGGTTCAACCACTGTGGAAGGTAGTTTGGTGGTTTCTCAGGAAGCTAAGTATAGAACTGCCAAATGATCCGGCAATACTATTGCTAGGTACTCAGAGGACATGAGGGCAAGGACACAAATGGACATCTGCACACCAATGTTTATAGCAACATTATTTACAATTGCCAAGAGATGCAAACAGCCCAAATGTCCATCAACAGATGAGTGGCTAAACAAGCTGTGGTATATACATATGATGGAATATTATGCAGCTGTAAGACAGAATAAAGTTATGAAGTATGTAACATCATGGATGGACCTTGAGGACATTATGCTGAGTGAGATGACATTATGCTGAGTGAGATTAGCCAGAAACACAAGGATAAATACTGCATAGTCTCACTGATATGAACTAACATTAATGAAAGAACTTGGATAACTTCAGTTAAGAACAGAGGTCATCAGGAGATCGAAATAGGGTAGATATTGGGTAATTGGAACTGAAGGGATACAGATTGTGCAACAGGACTTTTACCTTTACTGATAGTGTTCATTCCTAGACTCTTCTCCACACCTTTCTCTCCTGTCTTTTCGTATCTGTCTCTAGTGCTCCCTTTACTATTTCTTGCAGAGTCGGTCTCTTGGTCACAAATTCTCTCAGTGATTTTTTGCCTGAATATGTTTTAATTTATCCCTCATTTTTGAAGGACAATTTTGCTGGATATAGAATTCTTGGTTGGCAGTTTTTTTCTTTAGTAATTTAAATGTATCATCCCACTGTCTTCTCGCCTCCATGGTTTCTGCTGAGAAATTTACACATAGTCATCTTGGATTTCCCTTGTATGTGAGGATTATTTCTCTTTTTCTTTGACAACTGACATTCTGATTAGTACATGCCTTGGAGTATGTCTATTTGGATCTATTCTGTTTGGAGTACACTGCACCTCTTGGATCTGTAATTTTAAGTCTTTCATAAGAGTTGGGAAATTTTCAGTGATAAATTTCCTCCGTTAGTTTTTCTCCTCCTTTTCCCTTCTCTTCTCCTTCTGGGACACCCACAACATGTATTTTTGTGTGCTTCATGTTGTCACCCAATTTCCTGAGTCATAGTTTTCCATTCTGTTTCCTATATTTTCTTTTGCTTGTCAGATTTCAGATGTACCATCCTCCAGTTCACTAATCTGTCTTCTGCCTCTTGAAATCTGACATTGTAGGTTTTCATTGCTTTTTTCATCACTTCTACTACACCTTTCATTTCCATAAGTTCTGTGATTTGTTTTTTCAGACTTTTGATTTCTTCTTTTTGTTCATCCCTTGCCTTCTTTATACCCTCCCTCAATTCACTGATTTGATTTTTGATTAGGTTTTCCGTGTCAGTTCACACATTCTGAATTGTTTCAACTCCTGTACCTCATTTGAATTGTTGGTCCTTTCCTTTGACTGGACCATATCTTCAATTTTCCCAGTATGATTCATTATTTTTTGCTGGCATCTAGGCATTTAATTACCTTAATTAGTTTATTCTGGAGTTCGTTTTCATTTTTTTTACCTAGGATTTTCTTGCTGGATGACTTTGTTGTCTTTTTTTTTTTTTTTTTTTTTTGACATTCAGTTCAGCTCATTCTGGACCTCTAGCTTAGGTTTTGTTTAACAGATCAGAATTTTTCAGTTCTTGTTTTCTTGTTGCTTGCCCTGCCTGTATGGTACCTTCTTTCCCCACTTACAAGGGTCTACTTCGGTATTATAGACCCCAGCCAGATTTTCCAGACCAAAGTGGCCTCCTGCCAGGAGAAAAGAATCACCTCTATCAGTTTTCCCTGAGGGTGAGACCAAGCAGATTGAAAGGCTTTCCTATGAACCCTTGGGCTCTCCATTTTTCCTATCCTGCCCAGTATGTGCACTTGTCTGCCCGCAGGTCCCACCATCATAAGGTGATGTGTTACCTTTAACTTCAGCAGACTTTCCCTGCTGGGGGCATGGTGGAGACAGAGAAGAGGTTGTAGTCTGGCTTTAACTGCTTCACTTCTCTAGAAGCTGGGGTCTGAACTCCTTGAGGGGGGGGATTCCACCTGAGCTGGGCTCCACCACTCTCCTGGGGAAGGCATAGCTTCCAGACACTCTCAAACTTAATTCTGCCTATGCCTGGGGCAGTGGAGCCCGAGAAGTCTTGCAACTGTATCCAAAGAGCAGTCAAGGCATAGAAACACAGTCACCAAAACAAAAGAGAAAAATCCTTTTCAGAGAAGGACCCCCATTCCTAGGGTCTGCTAATCAAGAGCTTAAGTTGGTAGGTTGCTCTGTGTATCTCCAGGTACTATGTGCCGCCTCCCTTTCTTCAGGACCCAGACTTCTTCAAATCCAAAAAAAAAACCTGTTTTGTTTTTTTTGGTCAGCCCTGCTGCCCCTCTGCACCGGGACATAAACCAGCAACCTCCGCTTTTACTCAAGGTTCAGCTGAGCTAAGGGCCTATTTTAGTAGTCAGAATTTGTGAATTAATTCCACAACTGGTGTTTCATTGCATTCAGTCCCTGCTGCAGGTAAAGTCTCTTTCCCTTCCCCTCTGGGAGGCAATCTGTTGGGGAGGGGCACTGGCCACCGTGGCTTGGAGGACTCACGGTTCTGGGTGGGCTCATGGCCAGTCCAGCTGGTCCAGACTGGGGTACGCTGTGTGTCTGGTCACTGATGTGGCCCCAGCAGTTGTTCTGTACTGTTCCTGGCTATTTATTAGCTGCTCTGGAGGACGAACTAAATCCCACAATTTGTGTAGCTGCTATCTTGGCCGTCCTTCCCACCACTGAATCTTTAGTGGTTAAAACAGTATCTAGCACATATCAGGCACTGAATAAATGTGTTGAATGAACAAATGCATTACTTTCCTTGACTAGACACTTAAAATTTAATTCTGGACCCATCCTAGTTCTCTCCTATTCCAACTGAAGATCCAATTGGATCTCCTTCTCAATCAAATCCCACCACCTGCACTTTAAATTCTATCTTTTTCTTTTTAACTGAAAAATGATATATTATCAAACATTCTTTCTCTTTATGGTACATTTGGCCTCTCCCTTTCAACTAAATCCTTTTCACTAGCTCTTGAACAGGCTTAAGTCTCTCCTATTTGTAAAAAGGAAAACACTTTCTACTGAACCCACTCTCCATCCAGCTTCTACCTCATTTCTCTTCTTACTTTCATAGTCAAACTAACCAAAAGAGATCTCTACACTTACTGGATTAACTTCCTCATCTCTCACTGTCCCTTAAGCCAGATCTGCCTGGTCTATACTCCATCACTACACCAAAATAGCTCTTACTAAAATCAACTAAAATGAACCCATTTTACCAAAACTAATGGTCCTCATCTTAGGTAATCTCCTAGCAACATTCAACTCTGATGATACTCTCAAGTATGCCTTTTTCCTACCTAATTACACATTCTCAGTCTCCATTGTGGTTTCAACCTTTTCCCTTGGCCATTAAATATTATAGTTCCTAAAAGTCTAATGTTAAATACTCCTTTCTTTACACTCTGTATTCATACTGACCTACCTGAACTGATTTACAAATATATGCCTCACACTCTAACCAATCCTTTGAACTCCAGATTGAGAATTACTGCTTTAAAGAGATTCTACATTTACTGGACATAATTCTGAAGTTACAGATGAAACCATGGTAAGTACAAAATAAGCTAAAATTTGAAATAGACACTGTTAACATTCAAGGAATTTTCATATTATTCAAAAAGGATACAAGGGCTCTTTAGGAAATACAGACTAGTAAGTAAACAAGAAAAACTTCTAATCACAGGTTTTAAAAAATTCCCATATCAAGTAAGAATAACTTCTGGTTATAAAAAGCAATAGCTAGAAGAAAGGGTGAAGGGTCATGGAGCTGTAAACCATGCCAAGTTTTAGAGTCTGTTCTATGGCTATCTGTTGGACTTGGAAATTCGCTGCTTTTTTATATATATATGTTATATTTTACAATTTAAAAAACATTTTAAAAAAAACCACAGTACTTTCTATAAAGGGAATTTATGCCTCCAAGGTTCTTCTGGAATAGAAATATTACAGTACATGAGCCTGTGGTACTGCTCATAGGTCAGATTTTCCTTTTCTAAATTAAAATAAAAAAAAAAACAAAGAATCTGAAAAGTCATATAAAAGCAACTAGAAAGATCATTCTCTAAGGAAAATAAAATAAAAGCATTAATTCTCCTCACTTAGAAACATAAGCACCAAGGAGACTGTTACATGTTAATAAAATCACAAAAGGTACATATAACATGAACACAGAATTATTCAGCAGAATGAGGAGAAATTTTTAGCACTTGGAAAAGGTGGTTTGGGAAAAACAAAAGGAATGAACAACTTTTTATTTTTTCTATTCAGGGAAGTCTGATTTCTTCTTAATTGGTGTCTCTCAAGGTTTAATGCCATAAACGCTATTGTATCAATTCCAGTCAACAGAACTAGCTGATCTCAGCCTTCCACTCATTCATGCCAAGTGCCAGATATGTGCAAAAAGCTGTCTTGGACAGTCCAATTCAGCTCAGTCATCAGAGGAATACCACCAAGTAATTCTTGTCAATATCAACTCAAGCTGTGCATAATTCTTGACCAAAAAATCATGAGATATAATAAAATGTTTGTTGATTTAAGACATTAAGTTCTGTGGACATTTGTTAAATGATGTGCCAGGCATTCTCAAGACCACCCCAAGTTTCAATGATTCACTAGAAGGACTCACAGGATTCAACATAACCGGTACTCATGATTGAGACTTACAATGAAAGCATACCAAGCAAAATTAGCAAAGGGAAAAAGTACTAGAATAAAGCCAGAAGAAATGAGGCATGAGCTTCCAAGTGTCCTTTCCTAATGGAGTCCCACAGGTGCATTTACTTCCTCTATCATCAAATTGTAACAAAGCATGTAAAGTGCTGTCTACCAGGGAATATCACTAGGGACACAGTGCCCAAGATTTTTATCAGAGGTTGGTCACATAGGAACTCTCTGCCTACTATGTAACAAATTTTCAGGCCTCCAGAAGGAAAAGTAGGTATTCGCCAGACACCATGTGATTTAGTTTAGGCAAACCAAGCCATTCATCATTTATCGAGAGTTTCATATCAATGGAGTGAACTGCTTACCATTCACATTCCCAGATACCACCCATGAGACAAACTTGCAAGTAGGTTTTTCTAAGGGTAGCAGCCTCAGACCTACTTTCTTCATTCTTATATACACATGCAGCAATAGATAACTGGAAGAGCCACAATGCCACTGTCAAAAACAATATTCTATTCTATACAAAACCACTGGCTTGACAAGACCTACAATAACATGCTTCCTCTTCTTGTGAGAAAACTAATTTAAAAGTAATTAAAAGAAAGCAATGCACAAAGAAAAATACATATTTCTTTAAATGCATCACTGCAAACAACCTAAGTAAAATTAGTATTGGAAAATTAACTCTTCACCCCAGTTTTTTCTACTGGTATATTTGGAGACTCTTAAAGGTTGACCTTGATAGGATTTATTCTGATGAATATGCAATGTACCATTTGAAAAGCAATAATTTAATGGCCAGTTGTTACTGAGAAAAGGAAAAATAATAATAACGTGCAATGTTACAATCAGTCCCCAGTCATCAGAGAATCAGAAGATAAAATTTTATACTTAATAAAACTTGGTATAAAAATGACTCATTATGAAAACTCAAAATCTGGTCCAAGAAAGGTATTTACAGATTGATCCTCTAGCACTGCTCTAATTTAATCAACCACAAACTGTCATTAAAAACGTTTAGTTAGGAGGTGTGCCCAAGAAAGCGGCTTAGCAATGTGCGCGTTTTAGTTCATCCTCCAGAACAACTACTAAATAACCAGAAACAGTACAGAACAGCTTCTGGAGCCATGTCAGTGACTGGACACACAGGGTACCCCAGTTTGGACTAGCTGGACCAGCTGCGAGCCTCCCCAGAACCGTGAGTTCCCCAAGCCGCCACAGCCAGTGGCCCTCCCCCACAGGCTGCTTCCCAGAGGGAAAGGAAAGAGACTTTAACTGCAGCTGGGGCTGAGTCCAACCAAACACCAATTGTGGCATTAATTAAAAAATTCTGACTACTAAAAACAGGCCCCCAGCTCAGGTGAACATGGTCAAAGCGGAGGTCGCTCATTGGATTAACGGAAAAAGATAAAAAAGGAAAGAAACAGAGGTTTTTGTGGCTACCTTTCTACAAAGGTTTGACTGCCTCTGGATTCAGTGGCAGGACTTTTCAGGCTGCAACTGCCCCAGGCATAGGCAGAAACAAGCTGCTTTCAGGTAGGGCTCGTCTCGAGCCTGTGCCTTCCCCAGGGGAGGGGTGAAGTCCATATCAGGTGGAATCCCTCCCTCAAGGAATTCAGACCCCAGGGCTTAGTAATTTGAAGCCATTAAAACCAGCCTACAACCTCTCCTCTGTCTCCACCACGCCCCCAGCAGGAAGAGTCTTCCAAAGTTCAAGGTGCCACATCATCTTATGCTGGTGGGACCCACAGACAGCCAAGCACCACATAATCGGCAGGATAAGAAAAACAGAGCCCAGAGACTTCACAGGAAAGTCTTTTAACCTGGTGGGTCTCACCCTCAGGGAAAACTGATGCAGGTGATTCCTACCCCCTGACAGGAGGTCAGTTTAGACCGGCAAAACTTGGCTGGAATCTATAATACCTATGTAGATCCTCCTAAGGGTGGAGGGGAAAAGGCACCATACAAACAGAGCAAGAAACAAGAAAACAAGAACCAAAAAATTCTCCTCTGTTAAACGAAACCTAAGCTAGAGGTCCAGAAGAAGTTGAACTGAATGTCAAAGAACAGACAGAAAACAAATTCATCCAGTAAGAAAACCCTAGGTAAGAGAAGGGAAAGCAATCTCCAGAATAAACTAATCAAGGTAATTAAATGTCTAGATGCCAGCAAAAAATAACAAATCACACCAGGAAAACTGAAGATATGGCCCAGTCAAAGGAACAAAACAACAGTTCAAATGAGATACAAGAACTGAAACAATTAATTCAGAATATACGAACAAACATGGAAAACCTCATCAAAAACCAAATCAATGAACTGAGGGAGGACATGAAGAAGGCTAGGAATGAACAAAAAGAAGAAATGGAAACTCTGAAAAAACAAATCACAGAACTCATGGGAATGAAAGGCACAGTAGAAGAGGTGAAAAAAACAATGGAAACCTACAATGGTAGATTTCGAGAGACAGAGGATAGGATGAGTGAACTGGAGGACAGAACATCTGAAATCCGACAAGAAACAGAAACTACAGGGAAAAATATGGAAAAATATGAGCAGGGACTCAGGGAACTGAGGGATAATATGAAGCGCATGAATATACGTGTTGTGGATGTTCCAGAAGGAGAAGAGAAGGGAAAAGGAGGAGAAAAACTAATGGAGGAAATTATCACTGAAAATTTCCCAACTCTTATGAAAGACTCAAAATTAGAGATCCAAGAAGTACAGCGTACCCAAAAGAGAACAGATCCAAATAGATGTACTCCAAGACATTTACTAATCAGAATGCCAGAGGTCAAAGAGAGAGGATCCTGAAAGCAGCAAGAGAAAACCAATCCATCACATACAAGGGAAACCCAATAAGACTATGCATAGATTTCTCAGTAGAAACCATGCAGGCAAGAAGACAGTGGGGTGATATATTTAAATTACTAAAAGAGAAAAACTGCCAACCAAGAATTCTATATCCAGCAAAACTGTCCTTCAAAAATGAGGGAAAAATTAAAACATTTTCAGACAAAAAGTCACTGAGAGAATTTGTGACCAAGACACCAGCTCTGCAAGAAATACTAAAGGGAGCACTAGAGACAGATACGAAAACACAAAAGAAAGAGGTGTGAAGAAGAGTATAGAAAGAAGGAAAATTAGATATAACATATAAATTCCAAAATGCAAAATGGTAGAAGAAAGTACTACCTGTACAGTAATAACACTAAATGTTAATGGATTGAATGCCCGAATCAAAAGACATAGAGTGGCAGAACGGATTAAAAAACACGATCCTTCTATATGCTGTCTAAAGGAAACACATCTTAGACCCAAAGATAAACATAGGTTGAAAGTGAAAGGTTGGGAAAAGATATTTCATGCAAATAACAACCAGAAAAGAGCCGGAGTAGCTATACTAATTTCCAACAAATTAGACTTCAAATGAAAAACAGTTAAAAGAGACAAAAAAGGACACTATATACTAATAAAAGGAACAATTCAACAAGAAGACATAACAATCATAAATATTTACACACCAAGCCAGAATGCTCCAAAATACATGAGGCAAACACTGCAAACACTGAAAAGAGAAACAGACATCCACTATAATAGTTGGAGACTTCAATTCCCCACTCTCATCAATGGACAGAACATCAAGACAGAGGATCAATAAAGAAACAGAGAATTTGAATATTACAATAAATGAGTTAGACTTAACAGACATTTATAGGACATTACACCTCACAACAGCAGGATATATCTTTTTCTCAAGTGCTCATGGATCATTCTCAAAGACAGACCATATGCTGGGTCACAAAGCAAGTCTCAACAAATTTAAAAAGATTGAAATCATACAAACACTTTCTCAGATCATAAAGGAATGAAGTTGGAAATCAATAACAGGTAGAGCGCCAGAAAATTCACAAATATGTGGAGGCTCAACAACATACTCTTAAACAACCAGTGGGTCAAGGACGAAATTACAAGAGAAATAAGTAAACATCTCAAGGCAAATGAAAATGAAAACACAACGTATCAAAACTTATGGGATGCAGCAAAGGCAGTGCTAAGAGGGAAATTTATTGCCCTAAATGCCTACATTAAAAAAGAAGAAAGGGCAAAAATTCAGGAATTAACTGTCCACTTGGAAGAACTGGAGAAAGAACAGCAAACTAACCCCAAAGCTAGCAAAAGGAAAGAAACAACGAAGATTAGAGCAGAAATAAATGAAAACAATTGAGAAAATCAATAAAACCAAAAGCTAGTTCTATGAGAAAATCAATAAGATTGATGGGCCCTTAGCAAGATTTACAAAAAGAAGAAGAGAGAGGATGCAAATAAATAAGATAAGATGTGGAAGAGGAGACATAACCACTGACCCCACAGAAATAAAGGACATAATAACAGGATACTATGAACAACTTTATGCTAACAAATACAACAATGTAGATGAAATGGACAACTTCCTAGAAAGGCATGAACAACCAACTTTGACTCAAGAAGAAAAAGACAACCTCAACAAAGCAATCACAAGTAAAGAAATCGAATCAGTCATTAAAAAGCTTCCCAAAAAGAAAAGTCCAGGACCAGACGGCTTCACATGTGAAGCCTACCAAACATTCCAGAAAGAATTAGTACCAATCATGCGCAAACTCTTCAAAAAAATTGAAGTGGAGGGAAAGCTACCTAGTTCATTCTATAACGCCAACATCACCCTCATACCAAAGCCAGACAAAGATATTACAAAAAAAAAGAAAACTACAGACCAATGTCTAATGAATATAGATGCAAAAATCCTCAACAAAATTCTTGCAAATCGAATCCAGCAACACATTAAGAGAATTATACATCATGACCAAGTAGGATTCATCCCAGGTATGCAAGGATGGTTCAACATAAGAAAATCAATTAATGTAATACACCATATCAACAAATCAAAGCAGAAAAATCACATGATCATCTTGATTGATGCAGAAAAGGCATTTGACAAAATTCAACATCCTTTCCTGTTGAAAACATTTCAAAGGATAGGAATACAAGGGAACTTCATTAAAATGATATAAAAATGATAAAGGAAATATATGAAAATCCCACAGCTAATATCATCCTCAACGGGGACAAACTGAAAATTTTCCCCCTAAAATCAGGAACAAGACAAGGATGTTCACTATCACCACTGTTTTTCAACATTGTGTTGGAAGTTCTAGCCAGAGCAATTATACAAGAAAAAGAAATACAGGCATCAAAACTGGAAAGGAAGAAGTAAAACTCTCATTGTTTGCAGACGATATAAGACTATATATCGAAAACCCTGAAAAACCCACAGCAAAAGTACTAGAGCTCATACACGAGTACAGCTAAGTGGCAGGTTACAAGATCAACATTCAAAAATCTGTAGTGTTTCTATACACTAATAATGAACAATCTGAGGGGGAAATCAAGAAACGAATTCTATTCACAATTGCAACCAAAAGAATAAAATATTTAGGAATAAATTTAACTAAAGAGACAAAAGACCTATACAAAGAAAACTACAAGAAATTGTTAAAAGAAATCACAGAAGACCTAAATAGATGGAAGGGCATACCGTGTTCATGGATTGGATGACTAAATATACATAAGATGTCAATTCTACCTAAACTGATTTACAGATTCAACGCAATACCAATCAAAATCCCAACAACTTACTTTTCAGAAATAGAAAAACTAATAAGCAAATTTATCTGGAAGGGCAGGGTGCCCCGAATTGCTAAAAATATCTTAAGGAAGAAAAATGAAGCTGGAGGTCTCACACTGCCTGACTTTAAGGCATATTAGGAAGCTACAGTGGTCAAAATAGCATGTACTGGCATAAAGATAGGTATATTGACCAACAGAATCAAATACAGTGTTCAGATATAGACTCTCTCATCTATGGACATTTGATCTTTGATAAGGCAGTCAAGCCAACTCACCTGGGACAGAACAGTCTCTTAGAGAACTGGATATCCATATGCAAAAGAATGAAAGAGGACCCATATCTCACACCCTACACAAAAGTTAACTCAAAATGGATAAAAAATCTAAACATTAGGTTTAAGACCATAAAACAGTTAGAGGAAAATGTAGGGAAATATCTTATAAGTCTTATAATTGGAGGCGGTTTTATAGATCTTATACCCAAAGCAAGAGCACTGAAGAAAGAAAGAAAGAAATGGGAACTTCTCAAAATTAAACACTTTTGTACATCAAAGAACTTCATCAAGAGAGTAAAAAGACAGCCTACACAATGGGAGGCAATATTTGGAAATGCTGTATCAGATAAAGGTCTAGTATCCAGAATTTATAAAGAGATTGTTCAACTCAACAACAAAAAGACAGACAATCCAATTACAAAATGGGGAAAAGACTTGAACAGACACTTCTCAGAAGAGGAAATACAAATGGCCAAAAGGCACATGAAAAGATGCTCAACGTCCCTGGCCATTAGAGAAATGCAAATCAAAACCGCAATGAGATATCATCTCACACCCACCAGAATGGCCATTATCAACAAAACAAAATGACAAGTGCTGCAGAGGATGTGGAGAAAGAGGCACACTTATTCACTGTTGGTGGGAATGTCAAATGGTGCAACCGCTGTGGAAGGCAGTTTGGCAGTTCCTCAAAAAGCTGAATATAGAATTGCTATATGACGCAGCAATACCACTGCTAGGTATCTACTTAGAGGACATAAGGGCAAAGACACAAGCGGACATTTGCACACCAATGTTTATAGCAGCATTGTTTACAATTGCAAGGAGATGGAAACAGCCAAAATGTCCATCAACAGACGAGTGGCTAAACAAACTGTGGTATATACATACAATGGAATATCATGCAGCTTTAAGACAGAATAAAGTTATGAAGTATGTAACAACATGGATGAACCCTGAGAACATTATACTGAGTGAGACTAGCCAAAAACAAAAGGACAAATATTGTATGGTCTCACTGATATGAACTGACAGTATGAATAAATTTGGAATATTTTGTTGGTAACAGAGACCATCAGGAGATAGAAATAGGGTAAGATATTGGGTAACTGGAGCTGAAGGGATACAGACTGTGCAACAGGACTGAATACAAAGACTCAGAAACGACAGCGCAATACAACCTAACTCTACTATAATTATGTTAAAACACTGAATGAAGCTGCATGTGAGAATGATAGAGGGAGGAGGGCTGGGGGCATAAATGAAATCAGAAAGAAAGATAGATGTTAAAGATTGAGATGGTATAATCTAGGAATGCCTAGAGTGTATAATAATAGTGACTAAATGTACAAATTTTAAAAATGCTTCTGCATGAGGAAGAACAAAGGAATGTCATTATTGCAGGGTGTTGAAAATAGATGGTAATTAATATTTTAAAATGTCACCTTATGTGTGAGACTAAAGCAAAAAATGTTTATGTGGTACAAAATTTATATTTTGACTAGTCCATTTCCTAATATATCTTATGTAGATAGTTTGATTGAACACCATAAGTACTTGGAATCTCAGGTAGGACATGAGATTTTGTTGGTTTGTCCAGAGTGATGCCCCAATGAATCCCAGAGTGATTCGATCAGTGAGTGGAAAAGTATTTGCAAAGCCCTCTTTGGGGAATGGTGAGAACAGGGAGAAATTCAACTTCCCCATGTTGAATTCTTGATATTCTCATAAGCAGTGTGGACAACCAAAGCTATAGGCTGAGCCACCAGTCTTGGGGTTTGTTCTTATGAAACTTAATCCTGCAAAGGATAGGTCAAATCTACTTAAAATTTAGGTCTAAGAGTCACCCCCAAGAGAGCCTCTTTTGTTGCTCAGATGTGATCTCTCTCTCTCCAGCCAACACAACAAGCAGACTCACCACCCTCCGCATCTACGTGGGACATGACTCCCAGGGGTGTGGACCTTCCTGGCAACATGGGACAGAAATCCTGGAATGAGCTGAGACTCAGCATCAAGGGATTGAGAAAAACCCTAGAATGAGCTGAGACTCAGCATCAAGGGATTGAGAAAACCTTCTCGACCAAAAGGGGGAAGAGGGAAATGAGACAAAGTGTCAATGGCTGAGAGATTCCAAACAGAGTCGAGAGGTTATCCTGGAGGTTATTCTTACGCATTAAGTAGATATCACCTTGTTATCCAAGACATAGTAGAGAGGCTGGAGGGAACTGCCTGAAAATGTAGAGCTGTGTTCCAGTAGCCATGTTTCTTGAAGATGATAGTATAATGATATAGCTTTCACAATGTGACTGTGTGATTGTGAAAACCTTGTGTCTGATGCTCCTTTTATCTACCATGTCAACAGACAAGTAGAACATATGGAATAAAAATAAATAATAGGGGGAACAAATGTTAAAATAAATTTAGTTTGAAATGCTAGTGATAAATGAAAGCGAGGGATAAGGGGTATGGTATGTATCATCTTTTTTTTTTCTCTGTTATCATTTTATTTCTTTTTCTGTTGTCTTTATTTCCTTTTCTGAATTGATGCAAATGTTCTAAGAAATGATGAATATGCAACTATGTGATTATATTGAGAATTACTGATTATATATGTAGAACGGAATGATATGTTAATGTTTCTTCTTAATTTTTAAATTAATAAACAAATTAATTAAAAAAACATTTAGTTAAGAGGAAAAAGTTAACCTTACCATCTTGCATATTTGATTTAGAAATAAATAGTTATTTAGGTAAAGCTGGGATATATACATGCTATTGTAATATTTTAAAAAATACTTCCACCTAAATTATATTACATACAAATGTAAGAAGTTATTTATTGTCATATGAATATCACTAAATCAATAATTGTAAATAAAATACTGCTGTAAAACATTCTGTGTGCACCTTAGCAGAGAGGGTATGAAAATAGCGACGGTGGTTCAGTGGCAGAATCCTTGCCTGCCATGCCATGGCCTGGGTTCAATTCCCAGTGCCTGCCCATGCCAAAATAAATTAATAAATAAATAAATAAAAATTAAAACCTAACGATGATAAAACTATTCATAATTCTATCTCCTGTTATTTTCTGGGGCAGAGTTCTCAAAATTATTATCACTTCCCAGGTATTTACATATTCACATATTTTAAATTTTCTTGTGATTTAACTGTACTATAAAATCTATATGAATATACAGTTCCGGAAAGATGGCAGAATAGGATAGAATGAGGAACAGCTAGAGAAGGGACTAAAGGGCGACTGAGATGGTGATTCCAGGGTGTAAGTGACCCAGGAGAGTCTTCTGCAACACACAGGGCAGCCCTGTTTGCAGAACCTGAGGAACTCAGATGGCAGAGAACCAGAGACTGTTGGGCTGCTGCAAACAGCCTAACACGGAAGCCCGGAGCCCTCAGAAATGACGGACAGGGAGACGGGGAGCAGGAAGTGGGTGTTCCTTGAATGCACTACCCTCACCAGGGCAGCCCTGAGACCTGTGACTCACCCCACACCCCATGCACCTGAACCCCGTCACCAGCACCCCCCTTCTTAGAGCTCCCAGCCCCTCCTCCTCTCACCCCCACCCTCCATGCCCCCACCCCCCACCCTCATTATCCACCACTCCCCCCACTTCCCCTTCCAACCCCTCATGCACATACTTGCCCCACAACCCTACCCCAAGCATACGCACACCTGCCCCAACCCAACCCAACTCTCCTCCACAAGTGCAGTCTTGCCATACCCTTCCTGAGCCCTACCTCCCTGTCCTTGGCCCCTGCAGGTGCTTGCCAGCACATAAAAGGCTGTCTTACCTCCATGCCCAGGCTACACCTGACCCCAGCCCATACAGTCCCACAACCCCACCATGTGCCCCTGAGCTCTAATGTGTACATTAGTTTACAGCCCTCCAAGATCTGTTCATGTGCATGGCCTCCAGTCAGGCCCCCAGTTGTGGGCAACCACTGACCTGTGCAGCCCACCCACATCTTCACCCAGCCTACCCAGGCACAACACCGACTCACTACCCTCAACTCTGCACTTGCGTACAAAGGCACGGCACCCTAGACCAGCACACATCAGGAACCCGGGACCCAGACCCATGGACCTGCACAGCAACATCCTCCCCGCCAATGAGAGCCCATGCTTACAAGCACCAGCACAAGCATTCCCACGTGTGCCTATACCTGAACTGCAAGGCATCACCACACTGTTCTGACCCGTCTGTACCCTGCATACTTCACCACATCCATCCCACAAGTACAAAGCTTTAGACTACTGAAGAAAATCAACTTCCAAAGTAAACCAATCAAGATATTTACATGCCATGAAGACAGCAGAGGATTACTAAATATATCATGATGCACACAGATATAGACCAGGCTAACAACCAAACTAAAACACCAGAGGAGAGACAGACGTTGGAACTAATCAAAGATGTTCAGATAACTTTACTAAATAAAATTAATGGGATGGCTAATGACATAAAGAGATCAAAAAGACAGCAGAAGAGCATAAAGAGGAATTTGAAAGAATAAACAAAAAATAGCAGATATCACAGAGATTATCTGTTGACCAAATAAAAAATATATAAGAGGGTCGGCGATGGCAGTAAAGTGGTGACAGGGTTCTCACATGCCATGCTGAAGACCCAGCTTCGATTCCTGGTGCCTGCTCATGCAAAAAAAATTAAAAAAAGAAACATACGAGAGACACACAGTAGGTCTGAAGAGGCAGAAGAAAGAATAAGTGAATTAGAAGACAGGACAACTGATTTCAAACACTCAAAACAGCAAACGGCAAAAATGATGGAAAAATTTGAATTGAATCTCAGAGTAATGATGGACAAAACAAAGTACACAAACTATAAGAATAACTGTTGCCCCAGAAGGAGAAGGGAAGAGAAAAGGGCAAGGAAAATTAGTTGAGGATATAACAGGGGAAAACTTCACAACCCTTATAAAGGATATAGATATACAAGTCAAAGAAGCTCAATAAACTCCAAACAGAATAAATCCCAACAGGCCTTTCCCAAGACACAAACTAATCAGTCTGTCAAATGTTAAAAAGAAGCAGAAAATCCTCAAAGCGGCAAGAGAAAAAGAATTTACTATATACAAGGAAAAACATATAAGACTTAGTTCAGACTACTCAACTAGTGAGAAGGCAGTGGTATGAAATATTTAAAATCCTGAAAAAGAAAGACTGCCAGCCAAGCATTCTGTACCCAGCCAAACTGTCCTTCAAAACTGAGGGAGCGATTAAAATTTTCACAGACAGACAAACCCTGAAGGAATTTGTTAACAAGAGACCAACCCCACAAGAAATACTAAAGGGAGTTCTGCCAGTTGAAAAAAAAAAAAAGACAAGACAAAAGAAGGAGGTCTAGAAGAGGGCAAAGAATTGAAGAGTATTAGTAAGGGTAACTTAAAGGATAAAAAGAGAAAGATGGAAAAAATATATAGATCTGACAAATAAAATTAAAAAGATAAGATGGTGGATTCAATAAATGCATTTTTAGTAATAACTTTGAATGTTAAAGGACTAAAGTTACTAATAAAAAATATGATTAGCAGAATGGATTGGGAAACATAATCCAGCAATATGCTGTTTACAAAAGACTCAACTTAGACACAAGGATATACAGAGATTAAAAGTGAAAGGATGGAAAAAGATTTTCAATGCAAATTGTTAACCAAAAGAAAGCAGGAGTACCTATATTAATATCAGAAAAAATAGACTTTAAATGTAAAAATATCCTAAGATACAAAGAAGGACACTATATATTAATTAAAGGGACAATTCACCAAGAAGAAATAAAAATCATTAATGTTTATGCTCCCAATCAAAGAGCTCCAAAGTAAATGAAACAGATATTGGCAAAACTGAAGGGAGTGATAGATATTTCAACAATAATAGTAGGAGACTTCAATACACAACTCTCCTCTACAGACAGAACCACCAGACAGAAGATCAAGAAGGAAACAGACAAGTTATACAACTTGATACACAAATTAGACCTAACAGACATATATATAGGTCATTGCACGCTAAAACACCAGGAAATACATTCTTCTCTAGTGCTCATGGAACATTCTTCAGGATAGCTCATATGCTAGGGCACAAAACAGGTCTTTATAAATTTTAAAACACTGAATTTATTCAAACGTACTTTCTCTAATAACAACGGAATGAAGCTGGATATCAATAACCACCAAAGAACAAGAACATTCACAAATATATGGAGACTAAGTAACACACTCTTAAACAACCAGTAGGTCAAAGAAGAAATTGCTAGAGAAATCAGTAGCTAACTGGAGACCAATGAAAATGAGAAGACAACTTATCAGAACTTATGGGATGCAGCAAAGACTGTGCTGAGAGGGAAATTTATTGCCCTAAATGCCTATATTTAAAAACAAGAAAGTTTGTTCTATAACTGCTTGTTTCAATATACTTTGAAATTTATTGCTTTTTTTGTATATATGCTATATTTCACAATAAAAATTAAAAATTAAATATTAAAAAAAAACAGGAAAGTAAAAAGCAAGGATTTAACTGCTCACCTGGAGGGCTTTGAGAAAGAACATCAAACTAACCCCAAAGCAAACAGCAGAAGAGAAATAACAAAGATTAAAGCAGAGATAAATGAATGGGAGAACAAAAGAAAGAATCAATAAAACCTAAGTTGGTTCTCTGAAAAAATAAATAAAACTGATGGGCCACTAGCAAGACAGACAAAGAAAAAATGAGAGACGGTGCAAATAAACAAAATCACAAATGAGTAGGAGTACATTACTACAGACCCTGAAGAAACAGAAGAAATCAAAAGCATATACTACAAACAGCTATATGCCAACGAACTAGAAAACTTATATAAAATGGAAAAATTCCTGGAAAATCACAAAAAAGCTACAGTGACTCAGGAAGAAATAGAAGATCTCAACAATCACAAGTAAAGAGATTCAATCAGTCATCAAAAATCCTCCTACAAAGAAAAGCCCAGTGCCACATGGCTTCACAAGGGAATTTTATTAAACATTCCAAAAAGAACTAACACAAATCTAGCTCAAACTTTTCCAAAGAATTGAGGAAAAAGGAACACTACCTAACTTATTTTATGAAGCTAATATCATTTTAACACCAAAACCAGGTAAAGATGTTATGAGAAAGGAAATCTACAGACCAATCTCCCTAATGAACATAGATGGAAAAATCCTCAACAAAATACCAGCAAATCAAATCCAACAACGCTTTAAAAGAATTATACACCATGATCAAGTAGAGTTTATACCAGGAATGTAAGGATGGGTCAATGCAAAAAAATCAATTAATGTAATACAGAACATTAAAAAATTGAAAGGGAAAAAAAAACACATGATCATCTCTATAGATGCTGAAAAAGCATTCAACAAAATTTAAAATTCTTTTCTGATAAAAACACATCAAAAGATAGGAATCAAAGATAACTTCCTCAATATGATAAAGGGCATATATGAAAAATTGATAGCCAGCACTGTACTCAAGAGACTGAAAGTAACCCCCTAAGATTAGGAACAAGACAAGCATGCTCACTATCACCACTATTATTCAACATTGTGCTAGAAGTTCTAGCTAGAGCAATCAGGTAGGACAAAGAAATAAAAGGCACCCAAATCGGAAAGGAAGAAGTAAAACTCTCATTATTTGCAGATGGCATGATACTATACTTGAAAAATCCTAAGAAATCTACAGCAAAGTTACCTGAGCTAATAAACAAATTCAGCAAGGTGGCAGGATATAAAATAAATGTATCCAAATCAGTAATGTTTCTAGACACAATGATCTAACTGAGTAGTTGAGGAAAAAAAATCCATTCAAAATAGCAACTAAAAGAATCAAGTACTTAGGAATGAACTTAAATAGGGGCGTAAAGGACTTCTACACAGAAAGCTACATAACATTGCTAACAGAAATCAAAGAAGATCTAAATAGGTGGAAAGACATTCCTCGCTTATGGATAGGAAGGTTAAATATAGTTAAAATGTCAATTCTACCCAAATTGACCTACAGATTCAATACAGTAACAAAATTCCAACAACCTACTTTGAAGACTTGGACAAGATTGTTAACAAATTCAACTGGAAGGGAGAGACCCTTAATAGCTAAAAGTCCTAAAAGAGAACTTCTGACTTTAAAACTTATTATAAAGCCATAGTGGTGAAAAGAGCACAGGACCAAAAAAATAATAATAATAAAACAGCATGGTACTGGCACAAGGACAGAAGTACTGACCAATGGAATTGAATCAAGAGCGCAGAAACAAACCACCAAATATAGTTTGACAAGGCCCCCAAATCCACTGAACTGGGACAAAATAGTTTTTTCAATAAACAGGCATGGGAAACCGCATATCAATAGCCAAAAGAATGAAAGAGGATAATGGAAGAGGATAGGTAAAAGTGAATGCAGTTCTCTAGTGGGTCTATAAATAATATTACCATATTGAAGGTGAACAAGATTGAACACAAAGATAGATCTATGTGTTCCACTGATTAACACTAGAAATATAAATTAGTTCTTGCAAGAACTACTTCAAAGGTATAATTCACGTACAAAGAGTGTTTAAGTCCAGGGTACAGGGGGAAAACTGCTATTGCATGCTATGGGCTATGTTTAACAGGAAAATATCACCAGTACCACAGCAACAGCAGAGGCAAATAATGTGGGGAGGGACAAGAGTTAAGGGGAAGTTTAGATTTCCTATTTGGTGAGGGTGTGTATATTCGTTCTTTCTCTTGGGAACAATGAAACTATCTAAAATTGAGAGTGTAGATGGACTGTGGACTTTGGGGATTATACAGGATGTCTAATGAATGCAGGAGGCTGAAAGATGCACTGACTGAGAAGTAGATTGGTGAACGATAGCAGATACATATGATCAAATATTGTGCTGCTACAAAAAGGAATGAAGTAGTGACGCATGCAATGATGTGAATGAATCTGTGGGATACTTAGTGAGTCAAAATAAGCCAGAAATGAAAGAACAGTTATTGTATGGTCTTCTTCAGAAAATGTTTATAAGAAAACAAGGGCCTAGACAGCAAGCTCTTATAGCAGACACACTTAGTTTGGAGTGATAATTATAATTTCTGGATTTTTTTTTCTTTTTTTTTTTTTCATGGACAGGTACCAGAAATCAAACCCACGTCTCTGGCATGGCAGGCAAGAACTCTGCCTGCTGAGTCACCATCGCCCACCCTACTTCTGGATTTTGAGAGGCTGTTTTATACGTCTGTAACCTGGTGTTCAGAGATAAGAATGAAGCCAATCAGGTCAGGATTAAGGTGATTCCGAACACAGGGGTAAGGAAGACATTGTCTATAGTTTAGATCAGGACCTACTCTTTGAGACCAGAGGAAGAAAGGTTTATTTTGTCTGGAGCTGAAATTTTCTCTAGCACATAATCAAACTCAACTTGTCTGGATAGCTCATTTGAACAATTAAAACAGAGGGAGTCCAGAAACAGAATGAGAGCCTCTAATCCTGTATAATTAACGTAATGCCTGATACATACTAGAATATAGTAAGCAGATAATCAAAAAGTATTGACAAAATCTCTTGAGGGATGGGAGAGAAAATATGGAAGTATTAAACTTTACCATCAGAGAATCCCCTGATACTGTGTCAAACATTAGGGAAACTCAAATAAATAGGCCAAGCCCTTGATCGTAAGGCTTACTCTTGTGAAGCTTATGTAGGTAGCTGAGAAGCTTAGCCTAAGAGTTATAGGTATGCCTAAGAGTTACTTCTGGAGGACCTCATTTGTTGCTCAGATGCGGTCTCACTCTCACTAAGTTCAACTCTTTAAGTGAAATCACTGTCCTCCTCCCCTACGTGGGACATGACATCCAGGGATGAAAGTCTCTCTGGTGGCATGGGAGATGACTCCCAGGGATGAGTCAGCCCTGGCACTGTGGGATCAACAATTCCATCCTGGCCAAAAGCGGGAAAGAAGTGTAACTAATAAACTGAAAGAGTTCAAACAGAGTTGAGAGGCTACTCTGGAGGTCACTCCTATGCAAGCTTCAGTTAGACATTGCTACCTATCACAACTTACGAAACCATAACCAAAACCATTCCAGCCAATCATAAAGTACAGCTAGGGCAATATATAAGAACCTACAAATGTTCCATGCACTAGGGTAACTTTTCAGAAACCTACAAACCCCAGATGGGTTTCTGGACCAGAGATGTCCTGAAACCTAGAAGGCCCAGCCTCTCCAGAAAATCTGCTAGTTCCAACTTCCTGCCCCATATTACTGATAGCCCCTATCAACATGAAAAAGTTAGAATGGCCATAACCCAAATACCCCTAGAGTGGGGTAGAAAGATCAAAGGTGATGTTGGAGTCATACAGAGAAGGTAGGGTTGAACAAACAAATGTGATTGTTTAATTATTTATTAATATATTAATCTCCATACTTTTTACTTAGTTATTAAAAGAACTGTATTAGTTTGTTAATGCTGCCAGAAAGCAATATACTAGAAATGGAACAGCTTTTCAAAAGGGAATTTAATAAGTTACCAGTTTACAGCTCTAGTGCTGAGAAAAATGTTCAAACTAAGACACCAACAAAAGGTTACGATCATTCAAGAAAGGCTGATGCTGTCCAGAAAACCTCTGTCAGCTGGGAAAGCATGTAGCTATCATCTGCTGGCTCCTGTTCCCAGCTCCACTGCTCTCAGCCTCTGTTTCCTATGGGGGTTCCTCACTTGGCATCTATGGGCCTTAACTTAGCAATTCTAGGGTTCTGGCTCGCTTAGGATCTAATGGGGAGGCACACTGATGTCTGCTGGGCCATGCATCTCCAAATGTCTGGGTCTCACGGCTCTGTCAACTCTGAAGCAAGTATTCTCCAAGCATCCGCATTGGTTCTCCTCTTTCTCCAAAGTGTCTTCCGTTTTAAAGGACTCCAATAAATTAATCAAGACCCACCCTGAATGGGCAGAGTCACATCTCTATCTAATCAGAAGGTCGCACACAAAATTGGGCATGCCACATCTCCATGGAGATAATCTAATCAAAGTTTCTGCCTTACAACAGTGAATCAGGATTGAAAGAAATGGCTATCCCCACAAGATAAGGTCAGGATTAAAATATGGCTTTTCTGGGGTATGTACTAGTTTCAAATCAGCACAAGTACTTTCATTAATATTAATCATAGAAACAACAGCAAATTCTAAAAGTATACATCTTTCCCAAAAATTTTTACTTTCAGCCACTACGATTGTCCATTGTTCTAAAAGTAAAAAACTTAAGTTGTTATTCCTCCAACATAGTGACAACCACATTTCCTAGCAAGTTTTTGTGAGAAACAAATGAAATAAATATAAAACAGCTGTGGAAATTATAAATCACTACACAAATATAAGGTATTATTGAAGCATTTTCATATGTACAAATAATAGTTGATAACATTTCTTCTAAAAAGATAACAGAATTGCTAGAGAGAAAATAGAAGACATTTACACCACATCAACTGAAGAAAATAAAACAGCCTTCCTGATTAATTCTACCTGTCTCTTTTTTCTTGAAGAATCACTTATAATCTACAATCCAGTGGAAATATCAACAAATGTTAAGGTATTTAAAGGATTCTAGTTCCACATGGTGAAAAGTCAGTAACCCTTGAGACTACCTCCAAAGTACTTTGAGAATACAAGAATGATCTGGTCCTATGACACCTACTGAAATTTTTGAAAAGAGTAGTAGGATCTCCAAATCTCTACCTAAATCTATATATAAAGAAAATTCTTCCTAGCCCCATTTGTTCTTTAAAAGTATGGTAAACTTTATGTATTATCATTATGAATATGAAATTGCATCCAAAATAAAATTGTATTACCCGAAAATTATTAAAAAAAAAACAGTTACAGACGGGTGGGTGGGCCACAGTGGCTCAGCAAGTAGAGTTCTCACCTGCCATACCAGAGACCTGCGTTCAATTCCCACTGCCTGCCCGTGCAGAAAAAAAAAACAAAAGGGAAAAAGGTGTCTACCACCTTTTTCAACTGCATAATCATAATCTTCTCTAGTAATGTATATTTTAAAATTCAATCAAATGAAATGGAAGAGAAAAAAAATAAAGGCTGTCTTAAAAATATTATGCTTCTATAAGAGAATTTTACATATATATTCAGCAATAAATTATGTCATCAGAAATAGAAGATAAAAATCTCTATCTCCTTAAAGAAGATTATAATCAACATCTTTAATGCACATCATTAGGATCTGAATAAATTTAGGTGATTCAATTAAAAAGAAATTGAAAACAATAGACGTCATTTTGAAACATCATATCATAAAAATTGCTTTATAATTTATACATTATATATATATATAATAATAATTACTATAAAAATTAAAAGGATCACATAACATCCAGGACTGCTGAGAATATGGAAACACATATAATTCTTTTTTAATTTTTTTCTTTTATTTTTATTTATTTTTAACTTTTCTTATTGTATAGGGTAACATATATATAAAGCAAAGAAATAAAAAAGCAATAGTTTTCAAAGTATTTAACAACTTGGTGCAGGACAGATCCCAGAGTTTGTCATGGGCTACCATACAATCCTCTCATATTTTTCCTTCTAGCTGCCCCAGAATATAGGAAGCTAGAGAGCTTAAATACGTTTTTATCATCACAACAGACTTTTTTTCTTCTTTTTTTGTGAAAATAACATATATACAAAGCTATAAATTTCAAAGCACAGCACCACAAATACTTATACAAAATAATCAGAATTTGACATGGGTTACAATTTTAGTTTTTTTGTTTGTTTGTTTGTTTTTTCAGGATGTAACCAGAGGAGAAATTTTGTTTGTAGACCTGGATTCTTGTTCTCACTGATATAACTACAAAAATAATGAAATGATTCCTAGGATAGGGTGTAGATGATGTGTTTTTCATGAAAGTACTAGTAAGCATGAACTACGCGTTGTATAATAAAATTTAAAAAGTATACAAAAGAATATAAGTATGAACATTTTCTGAATAACGTAATGGATGGATATCTATTAACTGCTTCAGATTTAACAAAACAAAACAGAATATTATAGTTGAAATCCACCTTCCTCTTTTCCAGTCTCCCTCCTCAAAACTATTGAGAATTATGAATATATTATATCCATGAAAGTTTTTATACCTGAATCATAGGTATATATCTTAAATAGTATATAGTATCATTTTTCTTGTTTCCAAACTTTATATAAACTGGTATCAATTTACATAAATGGTATATTTCTACCCTTGGTTTTTTTGTACAATATTGTATGTTTTTAAAAGTATACCATATTTTTAAAATCAATCCATATTGAGACATGTAGCTCTAGGTCATTCATTTTTGTTGTCTTAGATATTCCATTGAATTGATAAATTCCAATTTTTTAACTCATTTGTAAGTTAATGGACATTTGGATGGTTTCTAATTGTTCACAGTTCCAAGCAGTGCTGCAACTTCTACATGTCTCTTTATTCTCATAAGGAAGAGATTCTTCAGGAATTTGCCTTGAATTTGAATTGCCCCATTGAATAGTTTTAAAAAAAACAAAATCAACTTTATAGATAGCAACACATTTCTCTTCAGTGGTTGTACCAATTTAAGTTTCTACCAGTAGTGAATAAGATTTTTTGTCCTACATATCCTCGCCAAAATTTGGTATTTTCAGAGATTTCAGTTTTGCCAATTTGATGGATTTGTGATAGTATCTTGATAAATGTGGGTTTCTTTCCTGGTTCCTAATAAGGTGAACATTTTTTATATGCATACTTTTAATTTAGGTTTCGTCTTCTACAAATCACAAGTTTATATCCTTTTCTCATTTCTTCTGCGTTGTATCATTTGTTTCATCAATGTGTGCAAGTTCTGTATTAATTCTATGTCAGTTACATGCATCACAAATACATTCTCTCAGTCTGGGACTAGTCTACATACTTTTTTTTTAGTTGCATATTCATCATTTCTTAGAAAATTTGCATTAATTCAGAAAAAGAAATAAAAAGACAATATAAAAAGAAAGAAAATGAACACAGGAAAGAAAAAAAAAAGATTATACCTACCATACCCCTTACCCCTCACTTTCATTGATCACTAACATTTAAACTAAATTTATTTTAGCATTTGTTCCCCCTATTATTTCTTTTTATTCCATATGTTCTACTCCTTTGTAGACAAGGTATATTAAAAGAGCATCAGACACAACGTTTTCACAATCATACAGTCACATTGTGACAGCTGTATCATTATTCAATCATCCTCAAGAAACATGGCTAAAATTTAAGAAGGGAAGATGGCGGCTTAGTAAGACGCGCGGATCTTAGTTTCTTCTCCAGGACACCTACTAGGGGAGTAGAAACGATACAGAAAGCGCCCAAAGCCACAACAGAGATAAAAAAGACAGCGTACCCCATCCTGGAACGGCTGGCTGGCTGAGAGAAGCAGCTCGGGTGAGATCGCCGAGGCGCGCGGGCCTTACCGGGCGGGGTGGCAAGCGGCCGGAGTTACTCCCTTCCCCCTTCCCGGGCCGGCTGGGAGAATTGGAGAGGTGGTCCCCTGAAACCAAGGCGACTGGTGCCCACACCACGCGCAGCCCCCAGACCAACTGAGAGAATTGGATCGGAAACCCCCAGGCCGCGGAGAACGGTGACCCCGTGACTCCCGGGGAACGTGCACTCTCTCGGGCGGGCCGCTGCCGCTGGCGCCCTCCCGCCACGCTTGTTGCCCAGGGCCGACTAGGAAATTCGGACGGGCTCTTTCCCTGGCTGCGGCGACCAGCAACCCTCCCTGCGTTCGGACCCCGGGCCGGCTCAAGCCGCTTCGGCTAGCGAACCCCCAGGACGGCGAGAGTTTTCCAAAGTTTAAGGTCCCACAGCACCTTTTACTGGTGGGACCCGCAGACAAACGTGTGCCACGAGCGCCACCTACTGGGCAGGATAAGAAAAACAGAACCCAGAGATTTCACAGAAAAATATTACAACCTTGCTGGGTCCAACACCAAGAGAAATCTGAATAAATGCCCGGACGCCAGCAGCAGAAGATAACTGTCCACGCTCAAAAGATTGAGAATATGGCTCAGTCAAAGGAACAAACCAATAGCTCAAATGAGACACAAGAGCTGAGACAACTAATGCTGAATATACGAACAGAAATGGAAAACCTCTTCAAAAATGAAATCGATAAATTGAGGGAGGACATGAAGAGGACATGGGCTGAACATAAAGAAGAAATAGAAAAACTGAAAAAACAAATCGCAGAACTTATGGAAGTGAAGGATAAAGTAGCAAACATAGAAAAAATAATGGATAGCTACAATGATAGATTTAAAGAGACAGAAGATAGAATTAGTGATTTGGAGGATGGAACATCTGAATTCCAAAAAGAAACAGAAACTATAGGGAAAAGAATGGAAAAATTTGAACAGGGTATCAGGGAACTCAAGGACAATATGAACCGCACAAATATACGTGTTGTGGGTGTCCCAGAAGGAGAAGAAAAGGGAAAAGGAGGAGAAAAACTAATGGAAGAAATTATCACTGAAAATTTCCCAACTCTTATGAAAGACCTAAAATTACAGATCCAAGAAGTGCAGCGCACCCCAAAGAGATTAGACCCAAATAGGCGTTCTCCAAGACACTTACTAGTTAGAATGTCAGAGGTCAAAGAGAAAGAGAAGATCTTGAAAGCAGCAAGAGAAAAACAATCCATTACATACAAGGGAAACCCAATAAGACTTTGTGTAGATTTCTCAGCAGAAACCATGGAAGCTAGAAGACAGTGGATTGATATATTTAAAATACTAAAAGAGAAAAACTGCCAACCAAGACTCCTATATCCAGCAAAATTATCCTTCAAAAATGAGGGAGAAATTAAAACATTCTCAGACAAAAAGTCACTGAAAGAATTTGTGACCAAGAGACCAGCTCTGCAAGAAATACTAAAGGGAGCACTAGAGTCAGATACAAAAAGACAGAAGAGAGAGATATGGAAAAGAGTGTAGAAAGAAGGAAAATCAGATATGATATATATAATACAAAAGGCAAAATGTTAGAGGAAAATATTATCCAAACAGTAATAACACTAAATGTCAATGGACTGAATTCCCCAATCAAAAGACATAGATTGGCAGAATGGATTAAAAAACAGGATCCTTCGATATGCTGTCTACAGGAAACACATCTTAGACCCAAAGATAAACATAGGTTGAAAGTGAAAGGTTGGGAAAAGATATTTCATGCAAATAACAACCAGAAAAGAGCAGGAGTGGCTATACTAATATCCAACAAATTAGACTTCAAATGTAAAACAGTTAAAAGAGACAAAGAAGGACACTATATACTAATAAAAGGAACAATTAAACAAGAAGACATAACAATCATAAATATTTACGCACCGAATCAGAATGCCCCAAAATACGTGAGGAATATACTGCAAACACTGAAAAGGGAAATAGACTCATATACCATAATAGTTGGAGACTTCAACTCACCACTCTCATCAAGGGACAGAACATCTAGACAGAGGATCAACAAAGAAATAGAGAATCTGAATATTACTATAAATGAACTAGACTTAATAGACATTTATAGGACATTACATCCCACAACAGCAGGATACACCTTTTTCTCAAGTGCTCATGGATCATTCTCAAAGATAGACCATATGCTGGGTCACAAAGCAAGTCTTAACAAATTTAAAAAGATTGAAATCTTACACAACACTTTCTCGGACCATAAAGGAATGATGTTGGAAATCAATAATAGGTGGAGTGCCAGAAAATTCACAAATACGTGGAGGCTCAACAACACACTCCTAAACAACGACTGGGTCAAAGAAGAAATTGCAAGAGAAATTAGCAAATACCTCGAGGCGAATGAAAATGAAAACACAACATATCAAAACTTATGGGACGCAGCAAAGGCAGTGCTAAGAGGGAAATTTATTGCTCTAAATGCCTATATCAGAAAAGAAGAAAAGGCAAAAATTCAGGAATTAACTATTCATTTGGAAGAACTGGAGAAAGAACAGCAAGCTAACCCCAAAGCAAGCAAAAGGAAAGAAATAACAAAGATTAGAGCACAAATAAATGAAATTGAAAACATGAAAACAATAGAGAAAATCAATAAGGCCAGAAGTTGGTTCTATGAGAAAATCAATAAGATTGATGGGCCCTTAGCAAGATTGACAAAAAGAAGAAGAGAGAGGATGCAAATAAATAAGATCAGAAATGGAAGAGGAGACATAACTACTGACCTCACAGAAATAAAGGAGGTAATAACAGGATACTATGAACAACTTTACGCTAATAAATACAACAATTTAGAGGAAATGGACGGGTTCCTGGAAAGACATGAACAACCAACTTTGACTCAAGAAGACATAGATGACCTCAACAAACCAATCACAAGTAAAGAAATTGAATTAGTCATTCAAAAGCTTCCTAAAAAGAAAAGTCCAGGACCAGATGGCTTCACATGTGAATTCTACCAAACGTTCCAGAAAGAATTAGTACCAATTCTCTTCAAACTCTTCAAAAAAATTGAAGTGGAGGGAAAACTACCTAATTCATTCTATGAAGCCAACATCACCCTCATGCCAAAACCAGGCAAAGATATTACAAAAAAAGAAAACTACAGACCAATCTCTCTAATGAATACAGATGCAAAAATCCTCAATAAAATTCTAGCAAATCGTATCCAACAACACATTAAAAGAATTATACATCATGACCAAGTAGGATTCATCCCAGGTATGCAAGGATGGTTCAACATAAGAAAATCAATTAATGTAATACACCATATCAACAAATCAAAGCAGAAAAATCACATGATCATCTCAATTGATGCAGAGAAGGCATTCGACAAGATTCAACATCCTTTCCTGTTGAAAACACTTCAAAAGATAGGAATACAAGGGAACTTCCTTAAAATGATAGAGGGAATATATGAAAAACCCACAGCTAATATCATCCTCAATGGGGAAAAATTGAAAACTTTCCCCCTAAGATCAGGAACAAGACAAGGATGTCCACTATCACCACTATTATTCAACATTGTGTTGGAGGTTCTAGCCAGAGCAATTAGACAAGAAAAAGAAATACAAGGCATCAAAATTGGAAAGGAAGAAGTAAAACTATCACTGTTTGCAGACGATATGATACTATACGTCGAAAACCCGGAAAAATCCACAACAAAACTACTAGAGCTAATAAATGAGTACAGCAAAGTAGCAGGTTACAAGATCAACATTCAAAAATCTGTAGCATTTCTATACACTAGTAAGGAACAAGCTGAGGGGGAAATCAAGAAACGAATCCCATTCACAATTGCAACTAAAAGAATAAAATACCTAGGAATAAATTTAACTAAAGAGACAAAAAACCTATATAAAGAAAACTACAAAAAACTGCTAAAAGAAATCACAGAAGACCTAAATAGATGGAAGGGCATACCGTGCTCATGGATTGGAAGACTAAATATAGTTAAGATGTCAATCCTACCTAAATTGATTTACAGATTCAATGCAATACCAATCAAAATCCCAACAACTTATTTTTCAGAAATAGAAAAACCAATAAGCAAATTTATCTGGAAGGGCAGGGTGCCCCGAATTGCTAAAAACATCTTGAGGAAAAAAAACGAAGCTGGAGGTCTCGCGCTGCCTGACTTTAAGGCATATTATGAAGCCACAGTGGTCAAAACAGCATGGTATTGGCATAAAGATAGATATATCGACCAATGGAATCGAATAGAGTGCTCAGATATAGACCCTCTCATCTATGGACATTTGATCTTTGATAAGGCAGTCAAGCCAACTCACCTGGGACAGAGCAGTCTCTTCAATAAATGGTGCCTAGAGAACTGGATATCCATATGCAAAAGAATGAAAGAAGACCCATCTCTCACACCCTATACAAAAGTTAACTCAAAATGGATCAAAGATCTAAACATTAGGTCTAAGACCATAAAACAGTTAGAGGAAAATGTTGGGAGAAATCTTATGGATCTTACAACTGGAGGCGGTTTTATGGACCTTAAACCTAAAGCAAGAGCACTGAAGAAGGAAATAAATAAATGGGAACTCCTCAAAATTAAACACTTTTGTGCATCAAAGAACTTCATCAAGAAAGTAGAAAGACAGCCTTCACAATGGGAGACAATATTTGGAAATGATATATCAGATAAAGGTCTAGTATCCAGAATTTATAAAGAGATTGTTCATCTCAACAACAAAAAGACAGCCAACCCAATTACAAAATGGGAAAAAGACTTGAACAGACACCTCTCAGAAGAGGAAATACGGATGGCCAAGAGGCACATGAAGAGATGCTCAATGTCCCTGGCCATTAGAGAAATGCAAATCAAAACCACAATGAGATATCATCTCACACCCACCAGAATGGCCATTATCAACAAAACAGAAAATGACAAGTGCTGGAGAGGATGCGGAGAAAGAGGCACACTTATCCACTGTTGGTGGGAATGTCAAAGGGTGCAACCACTGTGGAAGGCAGTTTGGCGGTTCCTCAAAAAGCTGAATATAGAATTGCCATACGACCCAGCAATACCATTGCTAGGTATCTACTCAAAGGACTTAAGGGCAAAGACACAAACGGACATTTGCACACCAATGTTTATAGCAGCATTATTTACAATTGCAAAGAGATGGAAACAGCCAAAATCTCCATCAACAGAAGAGTGGCTAAACAAACTGTGGTATATACATACGATGGAATATTATGCAGCTTTAAGACAAGATAAACTTACGAACCATGTAATAACATGGATGGACCTAGAGAATATTATGCTGAGTGAATCCAGCCAAAAACTAAAGGACAAATACTGTATGGTCCCACTGATGTGAACGGACATTCGAGAATAAACTTGAAATATGTCATTGGTAACAGAGTTCAGCAGGAGTTAGAAACAGGGTAAGACAATGGGTAATTGAAGCTGAAGGGATACAGACTGTGCAACAGGACTAGATACAAAAACTCAAAAATGGACAGTACAATAATACCTAATTGTAAAGTAATCATGTTAAAACACTGAATGAAGCTGCATCTGAGCTATAAAAAAAAAAAAAAAAAAAAAAAAAAAAAAAAAGAAACATGGCTACTGGAACACAGCTCTACATTTTCAAGCAGTTCCCTCCAGCCTCTCCATTACATCTTGAATAACAAGATGATATCTACTTGATGCATAAGAATAACCTCCAGGATAACCTCTCGACTCTGTTTGGAATCTCTCAGCCATTGACACTTTGTCTCATTTCCCTCTTCCCCCTTTTGGTTGAGAAGGTTTTCTCAATCCCTTGATGTTGAGTCTCAGCTCATTCTAGGGTTTTTCTCAATCCCTTGATGCTGAGTCTCCGCTCATTCCAAGATCTCTTTTCCACGTTGCCAGGAAGGTCCACACCCCTGGGAGTCATATCCCACATAGAGAGGGGTAGGGTGGTGAGACTGCTCGTTGTGTTGGCTGGAGAGAGAGGCCACATCTGAGCAACAAAAGAGGCTCTCTTGGGGGTGACTCTTAGGCCTAAATTTTAAGTAGACTTGACCTATCCTTTGCAGGGTTAAGTTTCATATGAACAAACCCCAAGACTAGTGGCTCAGCCTATAGCTTTGGTTGCCCACACTGCTTGTAAGAATTCAATTTGGGGAAGTTGAGTTTTAGGATTTTGCTTCTAGCTGCTCTGAAGTACTGGAGACTAGAAGAGATACCAATTTAATGATTCAGCATTCATATTCATTTGTTAAATCCTATCTTCTCAGTTTAACTCCACTATCAGCTGTGATCCTTCCATCCCTCTCTTAAGGGGTGTTTGAGCTATGACCATTTTAAATTTTTCATATTGGAAAGGTCTGTCACTAATACAGGGTAGGGAGATGGAACTATCTGATGTTCTGGAGAGACTGGGCTAGGTTTCAGGTCTTATCTGGACCAGGGACCCATTTGGAGGTTAGGTTTCTGGAAACTTGCTCTAGTGCATGGAACCCTTGTCAAATGCTTATATATTGCCCAAGGTGTTCTTTAGGATTGGCTGGAATGGTCCCAGTTAGGGGTTGGCAGGTTATGATAGGTAGCAAGTCTAACTGAAGCTTGCGTAACAGCAATCTCCAGAGTAACCTCTTGACTCTATTGGAACTCTCTCTGCCACTGATACTTTATTAATTATACTTCTTTTCCCCCTTTTGTCAGGATGGAATTGTTGATTCCACAGTGCCAGGTGTGCATTCATGCCTGGGAACGATCTCTCACGTCATCAGGGAGACTTTCATCCCTGGATGTCATGTCCCACATAAGTGGGAGGGCAATGATTTCACTTGCAGAGCTGGGTTTAGAGAAACTGAGGCTACATCTGAGTAAAAAGAGAGGTCCTCCAGAAGTAAGCTTTAGGTATGCCTATAGGTAGTCTAAGCTTCCCCGCTACCTACAAAAGCTTCATAAGAGTAAGCCTCATGATTGAGGTTATGGCCTATTGATTTGGATGTCCCTAAAGTTTCACACAATATCAGGGGATTCCCTGATGGTAAGGTTTAAAAGACCCATATTCCTTCTCCCATCCCTAAGGGGACTTTGCCAATACTTTTTGATTATTTGCTTAATATACTCTAGGATGTATCCAGGCATTACATTAATCTATACAGGATTAAAGGACCTTTTTCTTATTCTGTATTCTCTGTGTTTCAACTGTTCAAATGAGCTATATAGATAGGTTGAATTAGATTATAGACTACAGATTTCCATACCAGACCAAATAAACCTTTCATACAATGATCTCAAAGAGGATGTGTGGTTCTTAAACAAAGACATTGTCTTCCTTACGCCTATGTTCTGAATTACTTTAACCCCAACCTGATTGGCTGTGTTCTTATTTCTAAATATCAGGTAATAAATATAAAACAGCCTCTCAAAATCCAGAAATAATGATCATCACTCCGGACTTAATGTGTCTGCTCTAAAAGCTTACAAGCTAGGCCTCTGTTTTCTTATAAACATTTTCTAAAGGTGACCATACCATTCTTGTTCTTTTGTTTGTGGCTTAATTTGATTCACCAAATGTCCCACCATGTTCACCAACATGTTCATTCACATTGTTGCATGCCTCACGACTTTGCTCCTTTTTGTAGCAGCACAACCTTAATAAGTATACATCACTTTCACCAATCTACTTCTTAGTCAGTACATCCTTCATCTACCTACATTCAATATGGTAATATTACTTACCGACCCACTAGAGAATCACCTTCGCTCCTATCTATTCCCTTACATTGGAGTTCAACCTCATTAGCTAATGATTCAGCCATCTCTAGATTCTATGTATCTCTAAGTTCCCTATCTTCTGTATTATAAGCCCCTGATTATACCCTTTATGCTGGTCATAAAAGTGGAATCATACAGTATCTACCCTTTTGAGTCTGGATAATTTCACTCAGCATTATGTCCTCAAAGCTCAACCATCTTGTCATGTGCTTTAGGATGTCATTTTGAATTACTGCTGCATAATATTCCATCGTATGTATATACTACCTTTTGTTGATGGGCATTTGATTTGTTTCCATCTTTTGGCGATTGTGAATAATGCTGCTATGAACATCAGTGTGCAAATGTCAGTGTGTGTCCTTGCTTTCAGAACTTCTGGGTATATACCAAGTAGTGCTATTGCTGGGTCATAGGGCAACTCAATATTTAGTTTCCTAAGGAACCACCAAACAGTGTTCCATAGTGGCTGCACCATTATACATTCCCACCAGCAGTGCATAAAAGTGTCCCAGTTTCTTCACATCCTCTCCAACATTTATAGTTTCCTGTTTGTTTAATAGCAGCCATTCTTATAGGTGTGAGGTGGTATTTCATTGTAGTCTTGATCTGCATTTCCCTAACAGCCAGTAAAAATGAGCATTTCCTCATGTGCTTTTGAGCCATTTGTACTTGCACTTCAGAAAAACACCTATTCATATCTTTAGCCCATTTTATAATTGGGTTGTTTGTTCTTTTGTTGTTGAGCAGTATGACTTCTTTGTATATATAGGAAATTAAAACTTTGTCCGATATGTGATTTCCAAATATTTTCTCCCATTGAGTTGGCTGTCTCTTCACCTTTTTGACAAAGTCTTTTGAAGTGGAGAAGCATTTCATCTTGAGGAGTTCCCATTTATCGATTTTTTTCTTTTGTTGCTTGTGCCTTGGGTGTAAAGTTTAGGAAGCTATCTCCTATTACTAGGTCATGAACATGTTTCCCTACATTTTCTACTAGAAGTTTCATGGTGCTAGTTCTTATATTAAGGTGTTTGATTCACTTTGAGTTAATTTTTGTGTAGGATGTAAGACAGGGGTCCTCTTCAATTTCTTGGCTATTAATATTCAGTTCTCTCATGCCCAATTTTTGAAAAGACTATTTTGTCCAGGTTCAGAGATTTTAGGGGCCTTACCAAAAATAGTTGACCATAGATTGGTGGTCTATTTCTGCACTCTCGATTCAATTCTTCTGGTCAATGTTTCTGTCTTTGTGCCTGTACCATGCTGTTTTCACCACTGTGGTTTTATAATTGGTTTTAAAGTCAGGGAGTGTTAATCCTCCCACTTCATCATTCTTTTCTTTTTTTTTTTATCAGTGGATGTAATTCTAGTTTCTTTTTACTTATTTTAGGCATATTTGTGAAAACACAGAAAAGTATAAGTTATAGAGTAAGAATTATGCATATTTCAGATACTTCACCAATCATATTAACAGGTGAAATCATACTGTATTATTTTCTTTTCTGCTCTTTTCCACTTAACATTATAACCTGAGTGTTTTCCATATTACTAAAGATTTTAGTGTGTACATAATGAAAATATAGGGGTCCACCATGGCAATAATGCTTCTTTTTTTAATTTTTTATTAGTTAAAAAATTACAAGAAACAAACATTCCCAACACATACACTCAGCAATTCACAATATCATCACATAGTTGCATATTCATCATCATGATCAATTCTCAGAACATTAGCATCCATTCAGAAAAAGAAATAAAATGACAACAAAAAAATATAAGAAACAGAAAAAAAAAAAAAACTTTACAGGCCATACCCCTTACTGATCCCTTTCATTGATCACTAGCATTTCAAACTAAATCTATTTTAACATTTGTTCCCCCTCTTATCTATTTTTATTCCATATGTTCCTCTCATCTGTTGACAAGGTAGATAAAAGGAGCAGCAGACATAAGGTTTTCACAATCACACAGTCACACTGTGAAAGCTATATCATTATACAATCATCATCAAGAAACATGGCTACTGGAACACAGCTCTACATTTTCAGGCAGTTCCCTCCAGCCTCTCTATTACATCTTGGATAACAAGGTGATATCTACTTAATGCATAAGAATAACCTCCAGGATAACCTCTCGACTCTGTTTGGAATCTCTCAGCCACTGACACTTTGTCTCATTTCACTCCTCCCCCTTTTGGTCGAGAAGGTTTTCTCAATCCCTTGATGCTGGATCTTTCGCATTCTAGAGTTTTTCTCAATCCCTTGATGCTGAATCTCAGCTCATTCTGGGATTTCTGTCCCACGCTGCCAGGAAGATCCACACCCCTGGTAGTCATGTCCCACGTAGACAGGGGGAGGGTGGTGAGTCTGCTTGCCGTGTTGGCTGGAGAGAGGGGCCACATTTGAGTAACAAAAGAGGTTCTCTTGGGGGTGACTCTTAGGCTTAATTTTAAGTAGGCTTGACCTATCCCCTGTGGGGTTAAGTTTCATATGAACAAACCCCAAGACTGGGGGCTCAGCCTAAAGCTTTGTTTGTCCACACTGCTTGTGAGAATATCAAGAATTCAACTTGGGGAAGTTGAGTTTTCCCCCATTCTCACCATTCCCCGAAGGGGACTTTGCAAATACTTTTCCACTCACTGATCAAATCACTCTGGGATTCATCAGGGCATCACCTGGACAAACCAACAAAATCTCATGTCCTATAGAAAGTTCCATGTACTTAAGGTGTTCAATCAACTATCTACATAAGTTATATTAGGAGATGCACTAGTCAAAGTATTGATTTGTACCAAATAAACATTTTTTGCTTTAGTCTCACACATTAGTTGAAATTTTAAACTATTAAGTACCATCTATTTTCAGCACACTGCAGTAATGACATTTTTTGTTCTTCCTCATGCAAAAACATTTTTTTAATTTGTACATTTAGTCACTATCATTATACACTCTAGGCATTCCTAGATTATACCATCTCAATCTTTATTGTCTATCTTTCTTTGTGATTTCATTTATGCCCCAGCCCTCCTCCCTCTATCATTCTCATATGCAGTTTCATTCAGTGTTTTAACATAATTGTATTACAGTTAGGTAATATTGTGCTGTCCATTTCTGAGTTTTTATACTCAGTCCTGTTGCACAATCTGTATCCCTTCAGCTCCAATTACCCAATATCTTACCCTATTTCTATCTCCTGATGGTCTCTGTTACCAAGGAAATATTCCAAGTTTATCCACTAATGTCAGTTCATATCAGTGAGACCATACAGCATTTGTTGTTTTGTTTCTGGATAATCATATTCTTTTTTAGGATGCTTTTAGCTATTCAGAGTCTCTTTCCCTTCCAGATGAATTTGGTAAGGAGCTTGTTCAAGTCTTCAAAGTAGGTTGTTGGAATTTTGACTGCTACTGCGTTGAATCTGTAGGTCAATTTGGGGAGAAATGAAATCTTAACTATATTTAGCCTTCCTATCCATGAGCCGGGAATGTCTCTCCACCTATTTAGATCTTCTCTGATTTCTTTCAGCAATGTTATGTAGTTTTCTGTGTACAATTCCTTTACGTCCCTAGTTAAGTTCATTGCTAAGTATCTGATTCTTTTAGTTGCTATTTTGAATGGAGTTTTTTTCCTTAACTGACTCCTCAGCTAAGTCATTGCTTGTGTATAGAATTGTTACTGATTTTTGCACATCAATTTCATATCCCACCAGCTTACTGAATTTATTATCTCAAGTAACTTTGCTGTAGATTTTTCAGGATCTTCCAAGTACAGTATCATATCATTTGCAAAAATAATGAGAGTTAACTTCTTCCTTTCCAATTTGGATGGCTTTTATTTCTTTGTCTTGCCTGATTGCTCTAGCTAGAACTTCTAGCACTATGCTGAATAACAGTGGTGACAGTGGGCATCCTTGTCTTGTTCCTGATCTTAGGGGGAAGGCTTTCAGTCTCTCTCCATTGAGTAGGATGGTGGCTATTGGTTTTTCATATATGCCCTTTATAATACTGAGGTAGTTAACTTTGATTCCCATATTTTGGAATGATAAAAACATTTTGGAGTGTTTTTATCAGAAAAGGATGCTGAATTTTTTGTCGAATGCTTTTTCAGCATCAATTGACATGCTCATGTGATTTTTCCCCTTCGATTTGTTAATGTGCTGTATTACATTAATTGATTTTCTTGTGTTAAACCTTCCTTGCATTTCTGGTATAAACCACATTTCGTCAAGGTATATAATTCTGGGTTTGATTTGCTAATATTTTATTGAGAATTTTTCCATCTATGTTCATTAGGGTGATTGACCTGTAGTTTTCCTTTTTAATAGCATCTTTACCTGGTTTTGGTATTAAAATGATATTAGCTTCATAAAATGAGTTGGGTAGAGTTCCTTTTTCCTCAATTTTTTTTTGGAAAAGATTGCACAGGATTGGTGTTAGTTCTTTTTGGAATGTTTGATAAAATTCCCTTCTGAAGCCATGTGGCCCTGGGCTTTCCTTGCAGGAAGATTTTTGATGACTGACTGAATCTCTTTGTGAGGTCTGTTGAGATCTTCTATTTCTTCCTGAGTCAGTGTAGCTTGCTTGTGCATCTCCAGAAATTTGTCCATTTCATCTAAGTTGTCTAGTTTGTTGGTGTATAATTGCTCATAGTTTCCTCTTATGATTTCGTTTTTTCAGGATCCGTAGTAATGCACCCCTTCTCAATTCTGATTTTGTTTCTTTGCATCCTCTCTCTTTTTCTCTTTGTCAGTCTTGCTAGTGGTCTATCAATTTTACTGATTCTCTCAAAGAACCAGCTTTTGGTTTTATTGATATTTTCTGTTGTTCTTTTGTTGTCCCAGTCATTTCTTTCTTTTTTAATCCTTGTTATTTCTCTTCTTTTTTTGTGCTTTGGGCTTAGTTTTCTGTTCTTTCTCAAGTCCCTCCAGATGTGAGGTTAAATCCTTGAATTTTGTTCTTTCTTGTTTTTTAATATAGGCATTTAGGGCAATGTATTTCCCTCTCAGCACAGCATTTGCCACATCCCATAAGTCTGATAAGTTGTATTCTCATCTTCATTTATCTTCAGATAGTTACTGATTTCTCTGTAATTTCTTCTTTGACCCACTAGTTGTTTAAGAATGTGTTATTTAATCTCCATATATTTGTGAATGTCCTTATTCTATGGTGGTTATTGAGATCCAGCTTCATCCCATTGTGATCAGAGAAAGTATTTTGAATTATTTCAATGTTTTTAAATTTATAAAGACCTGTTTTGTGCTCCAGCATGTGATCTATCCTGGAGAAAGTTCCATGAGCACTAGAGAAGAATGTATATCCTTGAGCTTTGTGGTGCAATAACCTATATATGTCTGTTAGGTCTAATTCATTTATCAAGTTACTTAATTCTCTATTTCTTTGTTGGTCTTCTCACTGATTGTTCTATCTTTAGAGGACAGTGGTGTATTGGAGCTTCCTACTATTATTGTTGAAACATCTATTGCTCCCTTCAGTTTTGCCCATGTCTGTCCCATGTACTTTGGTGTTCCTTGATCGAGAGCATACACATTTATGATTGCCATATCTTCTTGGTGAATTGACCCTTTAATTAGTATATAGTGTCCTTCTTTGTCTCTTATGATGTTTTTACATTTAAAGTCTATTGTGTCTGATATTAGTATAGCTATTCTTGCTTTCTTTTCATTACAACTAGCATGGAAAATCTTCTCCATCCTTTCACTTTCAATCTATTTGTACCCCTGTGTCTAAGATGAGTCTCTTGTAAGCAGCATATTGCTGGATTATGTTTCTTAATCCATCCTGCCAATCAGTATATTTTAATTGGTAAGTTTGGCCCGTTAATATTAAAAGCTATTACAGAAAATGTGTTTCTTGATTCCACCATCTTATCTTTTTTATTTTATTTGTCATATCTATATATTCTTTTCCCTCTTTCTCTTGGTATTCTTGAGATTACCCTTAGTGGTACCTTCAATTCTGTGACCTCGTCTAGAACTCCCTTTTCTTTTCCTTTTTCTTTCAGCTGTCAGAATCCCTTTTAGTATTTCTTGTAAGGCCGATCTCTTATTGACAAATTCTTTCAGGACTTCTTTGTCTGTGAAAACTTTAATGTCCCCCTCAGTTTTGAAGGACATTTAGGCTGGGTACAGAATTCTGGGCTGGAAGTCTTTCTCGTTCAGGATCTTGAATATATCATACCACTGCCTTCTTGCCTCCAGGGTGCTAGTGGAGTAGTCTGAACTCAGTCTTATTTGGTTTTTCTTGTATGTAGTAGATTGTTTTTCTCTTGCCACTTTCAGGATTTTCTGCTTCTCTTCAATATTTGACAAACTGATTAATATGTGCCTTGGGGAAGGTCTATTTGAATGTATTGTGTTTGGAGTTCATTGGGCTCCTCTGACTTGTATATTTATGTCCTTTATAACGGCTAGGAAGTTTTTCCCCATTATGTCCTCAACTACTCTTCCTAGCCTTTTACATCTCTCTTCTCCTTCTGGGACACCAATTATTCTTATATTTGTGTGCTTTGTTTTATCTTTCATTTCCCTGAGATTCAATTCAAATTTCTCAATCTTTTTTTGTCATTTCCTGTTTTGAGACTTCGAAGTCAGCTGTCCTGTCCTCTATATCACTTATTTTATCTTCTGTCTCTTCAAATCTAGTGTTGTGTGCCTCTAGTATATGTTTTATTTGGTCAACAGTCTTTAATTTCTGTGATATCTGCTATTTTTCTATTTATTCTTTCAAATTCCTCTTTACACTCTTCTATTGACTTCTTGATCTCCTTTATGTCATTTTCTATTCCACTCATTTTATTAAGCAGAGGTGTATAAACATATCTGATTTATTGTTCCAATGTCTGTGTCTCTCTGGTGTTTTAATTTGGTCATTAGACACGGTTGTATCTGCCTGCATTGTGATATGATTAGTGATCTTCTGCTGTCTTTGTGGCATGTAAATATCTTGATTGATTTACTGTGGGAGTTGATTTCTTTCAGTAGTCTAAGGCCTTGTGTTTGCAGGATGGTTGTACAGCAGGGAGCAGGGTACGGGGCGGGGCATTTAGTGCGATGATTTGTTTCAGGGCAGGTATAGGTGCAGATTGGGGATGTTACGCTGATGCTTGTGAACGTCTGCACCCAGCAGTCAGGGAGGATGTGGCTGTGTGCGTGCACCGGTCTGGGTGGTATAACCCTGGTTTGCACTGGTCTAAGGCACTGGCCCTTTGTGCACATGCATAGAGCTGTGGCAGCAGGTTGGTGTTATGCCCTCATGGACTGGGGGCAGATGTGACCTGGCTGCACAGGTCAGCACTTTATCAGAGCTAGAAAGTGAGGCTGAGGGCCATGTGCATGTGTGGTTCTAGGACTGCTGTAAAACGTGGTTCCCAGATCTGAATGATGTAATTGGGGGCCTGTGCGCATGCGTGTGCTTAGGAGTGCCATAAACTGATGGGGAGAGCTCAGGGAGTAGGGCAGGATGAGGCTGTGCGACACTATGGCTGGGGGGGCAGGGGTAGCCTAGGTATGGAGGTCAGTGCCCTCAGCTTTGAAGCACTGGCAACAGCCTGCAGGGAACAGGGAGGGCGAGATGGTGCTCACGAGGGGTGCAGGAGAGGTGGGTTTGGCTACACTTAGGGTAGGGGTATGGGGCAGGCATGTGCACTGGGAACTAGTGGGGTGGGGGAACCTGGAGTACAGGGAATGGGAGCCAGTGATGGGGTTCAGGTGTTTGGGATATGGGGTAAGTCACCGGTCACAGAGCCGCATTGGTGATGGTATCACACCCAAGGAACGTATCCTGGCTTACTTCCTAGTACCTGGCTCCCGTCCATGCACTCCCACAGGCTCCGTGCCTCCACACCAGGCTCCAGCTTTCTGTCTCTCAGTTCCTCGGCTTCTGCAACCAGGGTTGCCGTATGTGGTACGGAAGGTTCTCCCAAGCCAGCTGCACATACAGATTGTCACCTCAGATGTCCTCCTGTCCCTTCTCTAATTTTTCTGTGGAGTAGGGCTAATTTCGGGCTACTCTATTTAGCTATCTTCCCGGAAGTTTTAGCTTCCTGCTCTCTTTCCTTGGCGGGTCTGGAACCACAGATAATCTTATATACTGTTAGTGGAGACTAATATGACAACCACTTTCAATATATAAAATATACAAAATTTACTTCTAGGAATTTTGAATAAAAATACTGACCTAATTATTCCAGCATGTTCACTAAAATATAACAATAACACTCTAAATGTCCAATAAAAGGAACAGTTAAATGAATTATCACACATTTGATATAACACTTTTTAAAAAGGTACATTTATATGTACTGTAATAATATTTTTAAAAGTCCACATTATAGTGTCAAGTACAAAAGGAAAGTTCCAGAATGATATGTACAAATGGGATTTCTTTAAAAAAAATTACTATATACATTTATGTAGCAGGAATCAAACATTTTTTTAAACTGAATGATGTCAATGTTTTTGTCTGTTAGAAAAATTCTTATTAAACAATACAGGATATATAAATAGTGAGTCAAAGAGATACTTAAATCTCTCTTGAACATAAAAGTATTCAGAAGTTTAGAAGCAAAAGAGAAGAAAATAGGAGATAATAGAAGAAAGAGGCAGGGAGAAATAGAGAGAGAATATGATTAAGAGATAATTACTAGGAGCATGTAGAGAATGAACAGTGATATTAAACATTCAATTTTAAATAGTATACCTTGTTACAACCTCTCTTCTCAACTTCATCTTCCCAAACATTCATAGAGTCTACTTACAATACACATAAATGCTTTGCATAAGTGATGTGGGGTATATTTTAGGAAATGGGCTTACATTCCACACCTGGATAGACAGGAAACCAAGAAAATACAACCTCCATGGGGAATAAGCATTCAGCAGGGTAGGGATTCAGAACAAGAGATGACATAAGATTTTTGCAAGAAATTTCCACAGCATAACTGATAAAGAGGTTAAGACAATGGTTGTTAAATCTCTAAAGATAAAGAAACCTATGCTAACATCTGCACTATGTATATGTCTATGTTTATATGTTTATAAATATATATAAACATATATATAGGTATATAAATATATGTTTAAAAGCAAAATGTTATATTCTCTACATCTGATTTGTTAAATTTTTGTCCTTTTTTTCTTTCCACATTCTAAATATTTAAGTTTTCAGTCTTGCTCTTTTCTCCTAGTAGCTAGTAATTAATGGAATCTCTGATTTAGTTTCGAGAATACAGGACATCCTAGTTAGTGGTCCCCCAGTAAAAGGAATCTCAGGAAAGATAAGGAAATGTTCTCTCTCTCCCTCCTGCAGCCAGAGAGAGCAGAACATTCAGAGTTAGAGGCCTATTCAGACGCAGTGAGAGTATTCACAAGAACATCTCAAGCCTAATTAGAGGGTGTAAGTAAAGCTATAACTGTAATCAACCTGTTCTATTTTCCATTATAAAACCACCCGTACAAAGGTGATTTGTAACAAGAAGTCTCTCAAGCAATCTGAATTCAGAGAATCTTAATAAGTCCTCTGACTCTAACCTGCATCTAAAAAAACCTGGTTTGCTAAACTGGTTGTCTTACTTGTTAAGTGATTGCCCTGTAAAGAAGAATTTTAAATAACACTTCTATTTCTGAAGGTACAAATACTTCTACAATAGCACTGTAGACAAAAAAAGTTTGGGAACTTTACTCTTTTCACTTTTCACACATAAAGGTATAACAAACTGATTTGTCAAATAGATTCTTTATCTTAAAAACATATACATGAAGAATATTGATAAATGAGATATAATCAAAATTAAGAAATTCTTCACTTACAAAGAGACTATTAAAAGAATGAAAATGCAAGCCACTGACTGGGAGAAAATATTTATACATCACATACATGACAAAGGAATTCTACCTGGAATATATTAAGAACTCTCATCAAAGAAGCCAAAATAAAACAGGCAAAATATATGAAGGGACACTTCACCAGAGACGATGTACAGATGATAAGTAAGAACATGAAGAGATACTCAGCATTATTAATCATTTAGGTAAATACAAATTAAAACCACAATGAAATGCCCCTATAAAACTACTGGAAAGGTTAAAATTAAAATGACTGCTTTGTAAAGTCTCAGTGGCTGAGAGATTTCAGATTTGGGAGGTTATTCTGGAAGTTATTTGTACATATTATACAGATATTCCTTTTTAGTTTATGATATATTGGAGTGGCTAAAGGGAAGTACCTGAAACTGTTGAGCTGTGTTCCAGTAGCCTTGAATCTTGAAGAAGACTGTATAACTATAAAGCTTTTACAATGTTACTGTGTGTGACTGTGAAAACTTTGTGTCTGATGCTCCTTTTATTCAGGGTAGGGACAGATGAGAAAAAAAAAAGAAGAAGAAGAAAAACTAAATAAATAAATAATAGGGGGAGATAAAGGGTAAAAATTGTGTAGGCTCAAATACTGTGGGTCAATGAGAGAGAGGGTGAAGGGGTATGAGATGTACAAGTTCTTTTCTTTTTCTTTTTCTGGAGTGATGCAAATGTTCTAAAAATGATCATTGTGAAGAATACACAATAGTGAGGCACTGATTTTATAATATAGTTGGACTGTATATGTGCGGATATTTCTCAATAAAAATATATTTTTTAAAAAATCAGGCAGGGGGGTTCTCACCTGCCAGGCTGAAGACCCAGGTTCGATTCCCAGTGCCAGCCCATGCAAACAAACAAACAAACAAAAAATCAGGCAGAGGGTGCAAGGGTAGATCAGTGGTAGAATTCTCACTTGCCATGTGGAAGACAAGGTTCAATTTTTGGCCCATGCACTTTCCAAAACAAACAAGCAAACAAACAAAAAACAAACAAAATTCACAAATGGTGCTACAATAACAACATTCTCACATGGAAAAAGAATGAAATGTGACTCTAACCATACAGCATACAAAAAAAAAATCTGGCAAAAGCATTCATACTTCACTATCTTTAACTTTATTTTACTTTCATGAGATATACCCATTGCATTATTTTATAAGGAGGTCAAAAGGACAAGTCTGTACATTTGTCTGCCTAATTTTAAAATAAAATATTGTCTTCTAAAAAAAAAGACTGTTCATATCAAGGATTGTCTAGAATCTCTCATACACTACTGGAATAGATGGTTGTAAAATGATACCAACCATATTGAATACAGTTTGCAGTCTCTTAAAACCTTAAACATACACCTACCATATGAATTCAGGAATTGCATTCCTAGGTATTATGCAGAAGAAAAAAAATATATGCCTATACAAAGACTTGGACAGATGCTCATAACCACTTATCTGTAACTATCAAAAACTGAAAACATCCCCAAATTTCCACAAACAGATACAAGGATAACACAATCAAAAACTGAAAACAACTCCAAATTTCCATAAACAGGTAAATGGATAAACAAAGCGTGATATATACATAAAATGGAATATGATTTTACAATAAAAAAGAAATGAACTACTAAAATATGCAACAAGGATGAATTATAAAATATTTTTGCTGAATGAAAGAGGTCACACAAAAAACAATACATAATATATGACTATATTTATATAAAATTCTAGAATATTCAAACTAATTGACAATGGCTGACGCAGACTACTGGCTTGCCTAAGGAAAAGGAGTGAGGTAAAATATGGAAATTTTGAGGGTGATGGATATGTTCATTAACTTCATTGTGGTGGTGGTTTCACAGGTATGTACAAATGTCAAAACTGAGGAAAATACACACTTCAAACATGTGTGGCTTACTGTACATCAGTTAAAAAATAAAATAAAAAGGAGGAAAGGACGTATGGATGCCCAAGATAAACACAAGGCAATGACATATCAAAATTTTAATAGGTTCTATGAGAAGAAAATATCAAGGGCATTAGATATTGAAAAGGAGAGATAAATTATAATCATTAGTTTTTAAAGAAGACAAAGAAACTAAGACTAGAATGACATCATAATTTATGCTAACATCACAGTTCTGCATGGGAATTTTCTTATTTTAGTGACATCCTACAGAAGTGTGTTCTAAGAGAAACTGTGCTTATTAAAAGCATTATTGTCCTGGGTGCATGGGTGGTTCAGTGGTAGAATGCTCGCCTTTCATGCGGGAGACCTGGGTTTGATTCCCAGACCATGCACCCCCCAAAAAAAGTATTATTGTCCTGTCAACTATGCAATTAATTAAAAAAAAAAAAATCACTCTGGCAGACCCACCCTGATCATGCCGGCAGAGTGAAAGGCTTCTGGACTCCACCCTCCACAGACGCTTTGAACAACCAGCAAGAACTGGCAGAAACCAGACACAAAAGGACTGATATTTTATTATTTCATTAATATGAACTAACTAGAACATGTAAACTCGGAGTCTTAAAATGTAAAATATAGGGTGCTTAGAGAAAGGAGAGGTTACCTAATATGTACAGAATTGTTAACAATGTTATTCCAGTTTGAAACTGTAATGTACCCCAGAAAAGCCACGTTCTTTAATCCTCATTCAATATTAATGGATGGAATCTTTTGAATTAAGTTGTTTCCATTGAGATGCAAATCCACCCAACGGTGACTAGGACCTTTTGATTACATCGCTTCCATGGAGATGTGTCTCCACCCATTCAAGGTGGGGTTGCTTTCTGGAGTCCTTTAAGAGTGAACCATTTTGAAAAGAGCTAACAGAGCCAAGATGAGACCCAGACATTTGGAGACGCAGGGCCCAGTGGACAATGCCATGTACCTTACCATGAGATGCTAAGCAAGCCAGAACACTGAGAGAGCCAGGGGAAGCCAAGAGATGAAACCCAGCTCAGAAGCCAAGTGAGGAACCCCCACAGGAAACAGAGGCTGAAAGCAACAGAGCCCAGGAGCAAGGGACCAGGAGATGTCAACCAGGTGCCTTCCCAGTTGACAGAGGTGTCCTGGACAGCATCAGTCTTGAATGAAGGTAAATTCTTTTTGGTGCCTTAATTTGGACATTTTCATGGCTTTAGAACTGTAAACTTGGAACTTAATAAATTCCCTTTTTAAAAACCATCCATTTCTGGTATACTGCATTCCAGCAGTTTTAACAAACTAAAACAGAAGCTGAACTTAAATATTTGGGAACAGACAGATGTGAAGGTAACTCACTATTGGGATTAGAGATAATAGCAATGTATTGTAGGTGAATTTGACTGCAAGTGGTTGTTTACAGACTCATGTATATAAATAAGTTCTTGTATAAACTTCTACAAATATAAAAAATACTAATAGAGGGATGTACGGGAAAAACATAGCTATTGCAAACTACAGACTATAGTTAACAGTAATATTTTAATATTCTTTCATCAACGGTAACAAATTTACTACACCATTACTATGGATTAACAATGGGGGGTGGATTAGGGATATGGGAGAATTTGGATTGTATTTTTTAATCTTATTTGTCTTCTGGAGTAAGGATAAAAATGTTCCAAAATTAATCATGGGGGTATATGCACAACTATGTGATAACACGGTTATCAGTGTTTGTGTGGTATGTAAATATATCTCAATAGAATTGAAAGAAAAAAAAAACCAAACTAGAGAAACATTTTTCTTAAAGCTCTAGAAAACAGTTAAGAGACTGAAGTAACAGGGAAAACTGGAATCAAGAAAATGTCCACTAGAAAGCAGTGATCTCTTGGTGGCTGGCTGACACTCCTCCATCCCCCACTGGCCCAACAATGAACTGGCCTGTGTTCCCAGCGCAGATCTTGATTCAAGTTCCAGAGGAAGCAGAGTAATCCTCATGTACTAGGAGCATGTATTCTGGCCCAATCTGTCTGGTGGTGGGTGGCCTGAAGGACTCTGTCCCAGAACTTTCCCTGCATGTAGAAGGTCGCTCACTGAGCTCTCCAAGTCCTCCTATGGAAGACTCTGGGAGAGTGGTCAAGTCGTGCTACCTGGGGCAAGGGATTGCTCATTGCAGAACATACAGTTTAGTGCCCGGTAATCGGAGAAAACTGTTTCCTAAGGAAGAGGGGATATTTCTAAATATGGAATAATCCCTAAATGTGGAAATCCCTAAAGCCACACACAGATGTCCAAAACAAGAGGCATGTACAGAGATCAAGGAGGCCCCTATGCTTTGGCTTGGAACACATCTCCAAATTCATAATATGGATAAGTAATTAAAGAAAGTATTCACTCAAATCAATCTGCAAAGACTGAGAAAGAGTTTACTGTTTTTCCATCTTTTTTGTTACCTCTTGTCACTCAACGAAGGCTCTGCCATAGCACTAGCTAGATACAAGCTTAAGGAACTGACACCTCAGTCTAAATACCAGAGATAAAACACTAATATATCAAAATGTTCACATGTCAACAAAAGGTTATAAATCATACACAGAAACAAGAAATTATGGCTCAGGCAAAGGAGAGAAATAAAGCACTAGAAATCACCCATGAGATGGATCAGACCTGGGATATTCCAGACAAAGACTTTTAAAGAATGGTCCAAAATATCTCAAAGGGCTAAAAGGAAAACAAGAACAAAGAACTAAAAGAAATCAGGAAAATAACAGATGAATGTAAAGAAAATATCATTAGAGAGATGGAAATTATGGAAAGGAACCAAACAGAGCTGAAGACCAAAGAAACAGAAATTAAATGAGTTAAATGAGTTCAATAGCAGGTTGGAGGTAGCAGAAGAAAGAAATCAGTGAACTTGAAGATAAGACCATTGAAATCATGTAGTCTAAGAAGCAAAAAGAGGAAAGTGTGAAAAAAAGGGAACAAAGTCTGAAGAACATTGGGATACCATCAGGCATATCAATAAATACATTGTGGGAATCCCACAAGAAAAAAAAAGGGGGCAGAGAAAATACTCAAACAATGTTGGAAAGCTTACCAATTTTAATTAAAGATATGAACAAACTCATTCAAGATGCTAAACAAATCCAAATAGGATAAACCTACATACACCTTCACCATGCCATGCTATAAACTGTTAAATGCTAAAGATAAAGAGAGGGAAGATGGTGGGAAAAGGTTGGGTAGAGTTCACTCCTTCACCAAAAGCACCTACAGAAAAGGCAGGAATTATGTAAATCAGTGGTTCTGGAGCTCAGGAGACCAGAAAAGGACCACTGCAACTTATGAAGAGAAGCTGAACAAAAAACAAAGAAATATAACTAAGAAATTGTGGTGAGTGAGCTGAACTGTGGCATCTGGTGTCCCTCCTCCCTCCTGAGCCTTGTGACATTGGATCAGCTTGGTTCTCATGAGCTAGTAAGATACAGTGCAGCTGACAGCCCATGATGGCTCTCTTGGTCCCAAAGACTGGAGCCTTTTTTTGCAGCAGTCAGGGGCTCGGGGTCCATTGATCCCAGGAGTTGAGAGACTGCAGAAGAGACTGGTCTCTGTTGCAATTCCCATTGCACATCCCCCACCACCAAAACCAGCAGACGAAGTCTAATCATGGATTTACTTTATGCAAGGAAAACTGAGAATTATTAAGACACATTCTGTCAACATATTATTAAACATCACGAGTAAAGAAGGAATCCTAAAAGCAATAAGACATGTGATGTCAGCACCCATGGCAATAACCATATGATTGTATGCCTTTGACTTTTTTCCCTGATACTGAACTCTGTATTAACAGTATAACTCGGTACAGCCAACAGAGTTTTGAAGGAAAAATAATGTTAACCAAGAATTCAGAACTATGCCAAGATGCATTTCATTTGTCACAGGAACAAAGATATCCTCAAATATGTTCAGAAAGTGTAACAACCATATATCTTTCCTAAAATTTTCATTTAGCAATGTTGTCAAGCTAACTAAAAAAGTGATAACCATAAGTCATAAAAACTGAGAAGCTATATGATAAAAACACCAGCAGTGAACAATAAAATGGTTTAAACATGGAATTGCCTATTTAAATAACTGTAGCAAAGTTATTATAAAACCCAAATGTGATATCTGTTATTCTTCAAAGAATGCTACGTAATGTAAAAATAATATTTTATGATCAATCCACTGGTATATAATCAATAACTCACAATATATCACATACCTATATATTCATCACCATGATTATTTCTTAGAACGTTTGCATCAATTCAGAAAAAGAAATACAGAGAAAAAAGAAAAATACTCATATCCCTTACCCCTCCCTCTCATTGACTGCTCGTATTTCCATCTACCAAATACATTTTAGCCTTTGTTTCCCCATCAAGAATTTTTAATGACTATAAACTTGAATAAAAATACAGCATATCAACAAAAACTGCTGATTAGGATGACAACATAGACATCTTTTACATTTCCTTAGGAAGGAAAAGAAGCAAAAGTACAAAAAAATAAGATATAAATGAGCCCATACAAACATTTGCAACTAATGTAATGAAATAAATTAGCATGTCATTAATATCTGCCTTCATCTTTATTGTATCATCATTAATTTTGTCCTACAGCTATCCTTACATAGACTTTATCATTTGATACACAAAGGTCCAGAACAATTTGTATCCTTGGTGATTTTCACCTGCATCCATTTTATTAATTACTTCTTCAAATATTCATTGAGCACAGACACAAGGCAAGACACTCAGCTACAATAATAAATAAGACAGGCACAGTACACACATAGATCTTACAATCTAGTTGGCAAGCAAAACATGAAATGAAATATTAGCAAGGAGAATCAAGGAACATATTACAAGAATAATGCAAGGCAATTTACGAAGATTTCTTCCAGGAATGCAAGCAGAGTTCAGTATCAGGGAAAAAAGTCAAAGGCATACAATCATATGGTTATTGCCATGAGTGCTGACATCACATTTATTCTTTTAATCCTTATTTCTCATTTCTCCTTATTATCAGAAATACATGAATATCTCTCAATATGGAGCTTAAAAAAAAGCTTTTATCGTGTTTAAAAGTCAGATACTAGAAATCTTTCCATTAAAACCAGAAATAAAGATTCCCATTAGCCAAGATGAGCCCCCAAACTAACTCTATCCAAAGTTCAAAGCTGATCTTTGAAATTCAACTGAATTTGATTAACTTCTTTCCCATATTCAGTGAGTAGAAGCCCAAAATTTCAACTAATCACTAGGAATTCCATCTGGGAACGTGAGTGAAAGGAAGAATGGCTTACAGCTTTTCCAGGTATCTCAGAATCTGGGTTGATCACCCTTGTTCTTTACCATCAAGATTGACTAATTCTGTATCACATGGAAGATAATTGCAAAAGTAAGAAGTTCTGAAATCCTAAATTGGCACAACGTCACAACAGCAATTTAAACTGAGTAAACATTCCCAGAGACAAAGATGATGTTGAATACACAACAAAAAGAGTACATTCCCAGTAAGGGAGTGGGGATTGAGGAAGGATATCTACTGACACAAACCTGAGATGAGGCCATTCAAATTCCACATAGATGAGAAACTGTTTGCTTTAGTTTTCTAGCTGCTAAAAGAAATACCAAAAAATGGGTTGGCTAAACCACAGGAAATTATTAGCTCATGGTTTCAGAGGCTAGAGGCTTGCTTCCTCCTGATCGTATCATCTGGTCAGCCAGCTATCTTTAAGGATCCTGGCTTTTGGTCACATGGCAATGCACATGACAGCATCTTCTCCTTTCTTTTCCAGGTTCCACTGACCACCAGCATTTGTCTGTTTCCCAGGGATTTTTCTGTGTCCAATTTCCTCTGCTTTTAAGATCTTAAGCCATATTGGGTTAAGGCTCACCCTCATTCAGTTTGAGCATACTTATTGACAATAACATCCTCTAGGGTCTTTGAACTATTTACAAAAGGGCTCATAACCACAGAACCAGGGTTGGGACCTGAACATGCCTTTTGAAGGGAACATGATTCAACCCCCTGTCTTCGTTAGGAAGACAACTTTGGCCAGCTGGAATATAGAAAGACAGCTAGTTCCTCAAGGCAACATTTAGACCTACAGTATGAGAATTATAACAGAAATGCCAACCCTGTTGGTCTAAGTGACTTGGTTTCACCTTCGAGTGTTTTCTCTTGCATTTTCATCATATGAGAACTAAAAACATGTGATCCATTATTGTTATATTTTTGGTTCAATGACAATCTAACAAAAAAAGATTTCAAAGCCATTTATAATATACCATTAGTCTATTAAAAGACATTAAAATAAAGTAAGTAAATCCAATAAATAAAATTGGAATTCCACAGAAATTATTTTTCCTTCTTTATTTTCAGCAACCCAATCTTAATCAGCAACCTTTCAATTTTAACGTGGAATAACCCTTCCTCATGTATCTAAAATGATAAAATTTTAGTCAATAGCATTATTCACAATAAAATTTGTAGCTTTTCAATGTAACCACAACAAATCTTTAACCTCTATTAATACTACTGTTAAGAAAGATGTAGGGCCACATTGGCTCAACAGGCAAGGACGCTTGTCTGCCATGCCAGAGGACCTGGGTTCGTTTCCAGGTGCCTGCCCATGTAAAAAAAAAAAAAAAAAGAAAGATGCAGAGCAATTCTTTTCTGTCTCTCTCAAAAATACATCTAATTATAAGTACACTCTTCAATGAACCTGTAGCACAGGAAAATCAATGGAGAGTTTAAGATCCCTCTCTTCACCCTAATTTGGGCATCTTAAAATTACTTTAAACTAAAATTTAAAATATCTTAAAATAATTTTGTAAAATTATTATATACACACACACACAGAGATAATACATATAGATTTGATTCACAGAATAAAGTAGTAGTAAGGGATGATATACAGCAAAAATCTTTATATTAAAGATGAATAGGTTTAATTTAACTACTAAATGTGCTATAACCAGACCACGTGCAAGTACTATAACCCTAGATTCACAATCTTACCGAAAAGAGTACTCTGCCTAACATGTGCTATTCTCTTTTCCTACAATAAAACAGATGAAAAGAAACAATAGGGAAGGAGAAAAGAAAGAACCCAGGTTTTAGGGTCTTAGGTTGTATAAAGAATTTATCAAAATAAATGCACCTTCATTACTCACAAAAGGCAAAAGAAAGAAGCAACCCAAGTGTCCATCAACAGATGAATGGATAGACAAAATGTGGTATATTCACACAATGGAATATTATTCAGCTGTAAAAAGGATTGAAGTTCTGATGCATGCTACAAGATGAATGAACCTTGAAGACATCATGTTGTATGAAATAAACCAGACACAAAAAGACACATCATATGACCTCACTTATATGACATGCCTGGAAGAAGGAAACTTCATAAACACAAATAGTAGTTTATTAGTTACCAGGAGCTGAGGGATGGGTGGAAAGAGGGAGTTACAGCTTAATGGACGAAGAGTTTCTGTTTGAATGGATACAGGTGATGGGAACATAATATCGTGAATGTACAGTTAAATGTAGTTAAAATGGGGAATTTTCTGGAGACCCGGGTTTGATTCTGGGAGCCTGCCCGTGCAAAAAAAAAAAAAAAAAAAGTGGAGGGTTGAAATTTTGAGTTGTATATTTGTTACTACTATAAAAAGCCTTTTAAGTGCAGCTATGTTAAATGTATGAATAAAATGCATTTCAAAGACTAAAATATTCATTATTCAGATTTTCCAAGGAGACAGCACAGATGTTAGGAAACCCATTTTTGGACTTTTGGTTTCTTTTTCTAAGTATACAAGTAACATACTGTTCACTGAAAAATCTGGAAAATAAAAGGTAACAAACATGGGCAATCTGATAACCCAGAGATAATTTATATCAATCAGGTTTCTTTTTTCTTTTTTTTATTTTGACATGGGCAGGCCCCAGGAATCAAACCCAGGTCTCCAGCATGGCAGGCAAAAATTCTGCCACAATGCCACTGTTGCCTGCTCTCAGTCAGGTTTCTCAATTACAAACAGCAGAATCTAATCTGACAACTTTAAATAGAACAGGGACTTATTAAAAAAAAACCTAGGTAGTTCACAAATCATTGTTAGGATTAGAGAAACAGATTCAAAGCTAAACTTAGAGGAGCAAAAATATCTAAAAATATGCTACAGACTGGCCTGATGAAGATGCCACTATCTAATTCTGCCAGTCATTGAAATCCAGGAATTCAACTTTACTGCAACAGCTACTGCCACCACTGCCACTCTTGCATCAAGAACATGACGCTGCTGATGAATATACAACTATGTGATGATATTATGAGCCACTGATTGTACACCACGTATGGAATACTTCTATGTTGCATGTTGTTTAGTCAATAAAAATTTTTTTTAAAAAAAGCCCATTTTGTAACACAACAGTAAATGATTCTCTAATGGATGACGTTGATAAGACAGCATTTTGAATGTAATACCACTGAATTATACACTTCAAAGTGGTTAAAATGGGAAATTTTATACTGTATATTGGTTTAGCATAATAAAAAATATTTTTAAGTAAAAAAAGATTAATGTGACTTTACAATCACTGAAAAAGTGAAAGAGCATTGTTTCTGATGCTACTGATATTATCAAAAAGCCAGACACCTTTGTCAACACCAATAAATTAAAAGAGGCTTCAAATAGGTCCTGTTTTCCTCTCACTCAAAGGTGAGAGTGACAGAGTATAGTTGTTTGCCTGCCTTCTAGTTACAAGAAAAACTGGATATTATTTTTTATATCTATATTTATTTAACTATCCTGACAAGAAGAACAAGGTTTCTCAATCAGAGGTAGACTTTTAAATAATCACAGAATATCTCGGGTTGGTTCTAACACCCAATGGGGCAATATGACGATGGCAGATGTCACCTGCACATGCAAGGAGTTTTAAACAATGGGAAATTCCAAAATTATGAAACTCAAAGTTTATATAGGAAATTCTGGCACATCTGCTCCCTCTAGAGAGAATATAAACAAATACTCTCTATGAAGACGAGACAGTCCCCAGGTTTTTACAACCCCTGAGGTATAAGCAAATGGTCCTGTGTTTGATTTCTATTCAAACATAAAATACAAGTGTCTTTATGTGTTTAAATCTATCACCTTTAGAATGTGAGCAAATGGCTCTGGGGAAATACACAGTTTCTAACTTTCAAGGCATGTTTACCATACCAACATGCTTTAACCCAGGTGCCAGCATTCTGCACTTAAAAAGCCTTCAGAATACAGAAATATGAACATATTCATGGAGCACTGTTTCCCAATACTGGGAATTTAAGTTCTGAGCTTTAAATTTTATATATACAGCTCATAATAGGAAATTTCAAGAGGATGATATTCAGCCATGCACATGATGACTAACTACTATATCACTGCATTATGACGTTATCTTTCCCATTTTTAATTCTATTTATCTATGCTTGCTTTGAACCAGACAAGGATCATCATATTTGTTTATGCTTGAACCTCTTCTCATATTATTAAATTTTCCTGCAAATAGTGAAATTTCATTCTTTTCTTCAAATAAAATCTTAGGCATAAGTCCCATATAAAAGATGTATTAATTTGAAATCACATTGTCTGAAATGGGAATAGGAGGCCTGGAACCCCAGCATTAGTTTGCCCCTCTTTACCATTATTCTCTAAGACATCTTGGAGAGTTTTACAATATGTCTAGAACCCATGAAATTTTAAACACCACCTTTCAAGAACAGGACTTTTACTTCTATATACTAGTCTAAAATATTATAATTAACTAAACCTATACTTTCCCCACCCATTTACATGACTACTATTTCCCTGTATTATTTATTTTATCATTATAAAAAATAAATACTGAGTGAGAGAAAGATCAAAGGTGATGGTGGAATTATACGAAGAATGTATGGTTTAACAAATGAGTATGACTACTGAATCATTATGTTGATATTTCTTTTGGTTTCCAGTGTCTTAGAGAAGCTAGAAGAAAAAATGAAAAATCATGGAACTGTAACCCATACCAAACTTTAAAATCTGTTCTCAACTACTTGTTAAAATGTACTTGGAAATTTATTGCTTTTTTTGTACATATGTTATATATCACAATTTAAAAAAAATTTTAAATGAATAAATAAATACTGCCCTCTGTAATGTACTTACAAATTATTCTCAAATGTGGTATAAAGTATGAATCTGACATTATTTTTTCCCCAAACAGTCCATAAATTACCCAACAGCATTTAATGAACAATGCTGCCAATTATTTGAAATCCCATCTTCCTAATATAAAGGTCTTAAATATTTGGACTCTCCTATTTCATACCATTTATCATATAAGTTATAAACATATTAATATCAAACTATATTTAAAATTTTTAACAAAAAAATAATTTTAAAAATTAGGGGAATATTAATCTAGATCTGAGATAGGAAAGACTTTAAGCAAGATAGAAAACCCAGAGGCAATAGAGAAATAGACTGAAAAATTTAGGTGCATATATTTAAAACTGTCTGAAGAACAAAATAAACCAGAAACAAAGTCAAAGAACAAATTAGAGGCTACAATAAAATATGTGCAATGAATATGATGAAAAAAAGGTTGATATCATCTACTTGAAAAGAGTGTACATACTAAAAAGACAAATAATCACCTCCAATCTCTCTCTCCCTCCAAAAATTTCACCCAATATATAACTGATAAATACATACAGCCAATAATTCTAAAAAGGTTGTCCAGCATCACTAATGGAAGGAGAACTAAAGTTAAATCTAAGAGATATTAATTGTTCAGCCAAATTGGGAAATATTTAAAAATTCATTAATATCCCATACTTGAAATGAAGGGGGAAATCTGGCATTCTCATATATTGCTGATGGAGGTGTGAACTGCTACATTTTTTGGAAAGTAGTATGGCAGTAGCCATTATACTTTTTTAAATGTGTACATCTTTGACCCTATAATTTTAAGAATCTATCCTACAAAAATAAGTACCCCAGTACATAAAGACAGATGTCAAAGATGTTTATTTCATCCTTATTAACACCGCAAAAGAAAAAAGTATACAAAAAATATATATATATTTGTAAATTATTCCCAAGTATAGTGTAAAGTATGACTCTGATACGCGCTGTCTCTCAATAGGAGAATCATCGATCATTGAATCCACTTTCACTCATAAGCAAAATAACTCATATCTATACACATTAACTTGAGAGAAATGTCCCCATTTAAAAGGGCAAATAGGAATGTAATGCATATGTCATCCTGTTTCTCTAAAAAAAGGATTCTATAAATATATGTTGTGTATATATATATAGATATGTATGTGTGTGTGTGTGTAAATATAAATGAGCACAGAAAAACTTCTGGAAGCAAATACCACGTACTTTTAACTCTAGATACCTGAGATGGAGGGTGAGACGGGTAGTTGTGAAAGTTACCTGGAAAGAGGGCAGAGAAGATGTTCTAATTTTTTCTTTAAACACTCCTAAATTGTTTGCACTGTCTCAACAAACAGGTTAAAGAAGGGTATATCCTATTCCTTATTTATTAGGCATTATTAATTAGAAATGCATTTTGAATTTTCTTTCTTCTTCAGCCTCAATCAACGTAACCAAATGATTTTATAAATTATTGAACTCCATATTTCTATAAAACAGTACTAATCCACAACACTTTTTCCTTTCAAAAAGTGATTAGCATTTCTGACCAGTTCTCTTATAGCTATATTCATAAGAAAGATTGTTCTACTCATATTTTATGTTGTCAAACTTTAATATTAATCATTATGCTACCTTCATAAAGTAAATGAGGAGCTTTTCTTTTTTCCATGCCCTGAATTATTAAACCTGGATTCAAATCCCATAACTGCCAATAATTATCTATAGGGCCATATATGAACCCTTCACTAAACCTTTCCAACTAGATCAGTGGATCCTGTAAATAATTTAGTACTGATCTTTTTTATCAATTTCTTAGAGTTTATCCACTGTGAATTTTTTTTAAGAGTTCTTTATATTTTGGAATATTAAATGCTTATCAGAAACATGACTCCAAATGTTTTTTCCATTCTGTAGGTTGTCTTTTCATTTTCTTGATGATGTCTTTTGATACATAAAAGTTTTTAATTTTGATGAAGTCCATTTCATCTACTCTGTTACTGCTTTCGCTTTTCATGTAAAGTCTAAAAACACATTGCCTACTACAAGATCCTGACGGTATTTTCCTGTGTTTCGTTTTAGGAGTTTTATAGTATTAGCTCTTACATTTCAGTCTTTTTTCCACTTTGGATTAATTTTTTGAATATGGTTGAAATGTGGGAGTCCACATTCATTCTTTAGCATGTGGATTTCCAGTTGCCCCAGCACCATTCATGGAAGAGACAAAAGTTATTTCCCCATTGAATGGACTTGGCATCTTTGTTGAAAATCACCTGGCTGTAAATGTGTGGATTTATCTTTGGATTCTCAATCCTATTCCATTGCTTTACATGTTTATCCTTATGCAAGTCCCACACTGTTTATGTTATTATAGCTTTGTAGTAAGTTTTTAAATCACGAAGTATGAGTCCTGTAATTTTATTCTTTTTCAAAGTTGTTTTGGTTTTCAGGGGCCCTTACAATTCCATATGAATTTGAGGATCAACTTTCCTATTTCTGGAAAATACGCTGCTGGAATTTTGATAGGGATTGTATTGAACTTGTACATTTAGGCAGCATTGACATCTTAACAATATTAAGTTTTCCAATCCATGAGTATGGGATGTCTTTCTATTTATTTAGGTCTTCAATTTCTTTCAGCAATGTCTTCTAGTTTTTAGTGAAGAAGTCTCTCACCTCCTTGGTTAAATTTATTCCTAGGTATTTTATTCTTTTAGAGGCTATTTTAAATGGAACTGGTTTCTGGATTCCCTTTCCAGGTTGTTCATTTCTGGTGTATAGAAATCTAACTGACTTCTGTATATTTATCTTTATTCTGTAACTGTTGAATTTGTTTATTAGTTCTAGTAGCTTTCTGGTAGATTTTTAGGGATTTTCTGTATATAGAACCACATCATTTTTGAACAGGGATAATTTGACTCTTTCCCTTCCAATTTCGGTGTCTTTTATTTCTTTCTCTTTCCCGACTGCTCTGGCTAGAACTTCCAGTACAATATTGAACAACACTGGTATCAGTGGGCATCTTTGTCTTGTTCCTGATCTTTGGGAGAAAGTCTTTCACCATTGATTGTGATATTTGCTGTGGAGTTTTCATAAATACTCTTTATCATTTTGAGAAAGTTCCCTCTACTCCTAGTTTTCTGAGTGTTTTTCTATCATATAAAGGATGCTGGATTTGGATAAAAGTCTTATCTGCATCATGAAATGACTGTGTGGGTTTTTTTCTTTCGTTCTATTAATGTGGCGTTTTACATTTACTTATTTTGAATCATCCTTGCATTCATGGAATAAATGTCCCTTGGTCATGGCGTATAATCCTTTTATATACTGTTGGTTTCAGTTTGCTAGTATTTTGAGGGTTTTTGCATTTATATTCATGAGGGATATTGGTCTGTAATTTTCTTTTCTTGTACCATCTTTATCTGACATTGGCATCAAATTGTTGCTGACCTCACAGAATGATTTAGGATGTAATCTATTTTTTGGTAAAGGTTGGTGTTTAAATCTTCCCATGTTTAGCAGAATATAGCAATGAAACCATCTAGTCCTGGACTTTTCTTTGTTGGGAGGTTTTAAATTAGTGACCCAGTCTCTTTATTAGTTAGAGGTCTGGTACTATTTTCTATTTATTCTTAGTTTAGGTAATTTGTGTGTTCCAAGTACTTTTCCATTTCATTCAAGTTTTCTAATTTTTGGTATATAACTGTTCATAGTAACCTCTTATAATCCTTTTTATTTCTGTAAGTCCTGTAGTAATGTGTCCACTTTCAAACCTAATTTTAGTTATTTGTGTATTTTTTCTCTTTTTCTTTGCCAGTCTATGTTTTAGTTTGCTAAAGCTGCTAGAATGCAATATGCCAGAAATGGATTGGCTGTTATAATAGGGATTTATTAGTTTACAAATTTACAGCTCTTTGGTCATAAATATGTCCCAATTCAGGCATCAGCAAGATGATCCCTTCTATGAAGAAAGGCTAATGGTATTTGGGGTGCTCTATAACACGGGAAAGTGCATGGCCAGTGACTACTGATCCTGCTTCCCCAGTTTCTGTTTGTTCCCTCTAAACTCTCTTCAAAATGCCTCTGGGCATCTTTTTCTCTGGGTTCTCATAAGGGGCTCTAGGACAGGATTAAGACCCACTTTGAATGAGCTAGATCTCAACTCAATTGAACCAAAAGGTTCCATTCACAATAGGTCTCCCCCACAGGGATGGATTAAAATAACAAGGTCTTCAGATAAGTCCTGAACCCCTGAGGGGCTGGCCTCTCCAAAAGCATCAACCAATTTCATCCCCTTATCCTATATTGTCAATACCCCTTTTCAACAAGAAAGTTACAACAGGCATAGCCCCCAAATCCTTATCAATTGGGAGACGGTTCAAAGGAGAAGGAGGAGCTATATATCGGATTTAACAAATGAGTATGACTGCTGAATCACTACATAGAGATTTCTTTTAGTCTCCAGTATTTTGGAGCAGCTAGAAGGAAACATCTGAAATTGTGGAATGCTAACCCATATGAAATTCTGAAATCTATTCTGTAACTACTTGTTAAAATGTGCTTTGAAAAGTATCGTTTTTACTTCTGTGTGTATATATGTTATACTTCACAATTAAAAAATGTTTAAAAAAAGAAAATAAAAGAATATGGCCTTTTCTGGGGTACATAACAGCTCTAAACCAGCTTTGTTTTAATATACAAATATACTTTGTTTTAATATACAAAGACTAAATATATTATTCAGTCAATTATACTTCAAAAGTGCTAACATACAAATACTGTATTTGGTACATATGATCCTCTCTAGAAAAAAAAAGACTTTATTCAAGTGAACATTTTGGGATAATAGAACTGTTCTCTATATCTTGATTGGGGTGGTTGTTTGGTTACAACTATATACATTTTTCAGAATTTACCAAACTGTATACTTTAAAATGATGAATTTACTGTGTGTGAATTAAACCTCAATAAAGCTGATATTTTTCAAAAATTAAAAAATGCAGAATTTCCTTCTTAAATTATTTGCAATGCCCAGAAAAAAAGTATTCCTATGTTATGGTTATTCTACATATTTATTTTCATATTTTGATAAACAATTAGAAAAAGTAAAATGACAAAGTCCAGCAAAATAACAGCAATTAACGTTTTCGTTCTGTAAAATGGTAGTTTTTCAAATGTATCACATGATATCACAATATAAAATAGTTTTTTCTGCCCTGGAATTAAAGATCTTTTTGTGGAAACAATATATTTATAACTCTGAGCTTTTAGCAAACAAACCCTAGGAAGTTTCTATGACCTACATTTTTACTGAGAGCAAAGGGAAATACACAAATTGCTTTTCTAATCCACACTTACGGATTTAATAAAAAACAACACTAATAATAATAGTTCTGTAAATAAGTGGGAAACAAAAGAATTTATTTTTTAAAATCCTAAGTATTTAAATACTTCAGTGAAAGTACACACATTTGTAGTCAGGCATGAAATCAGTCCCTGAAAATGTAAACTAAAATTTAAAAGAATTTTCACACATTCAAAAATACTAAAACATTCGAAGTCAAACTGCATACAGTATTATTTCATGTGGAAGTCAAGACATCAAGTGTCAGTCATTAAGTGTCAGGCCAGTCATCAAGTGTCCAGGTATAAAGTTTATACAGCAGATGGACTCCACATTAACACACACACCAGTTACCATTTCTTTCCCCCCTCTCTTAAAAATGTAGAATATTTTTTCACAAAAATCATATCTCCTCATGGATTTAATGAGTTATCCAAAAGATCTTAACAATATGTAAGGCTTAAAAGTTTTCACTCTCTCATGGACATATAATACCACATTAAATCATTAAATGATAATTGCCATCTAAATATGGGAAAGTATGTGTTATTATTTCTTAAATCTCTTAAGAAAGGTACATAAAATATATGTAAAATGTATAGATGGAAGTATACTTTAAAATAAAAATAAAGTTATTTAATAAATTCCCAGAGATAAAACATCTGACAGACATAATGAAGCAGCATCAGATGTTTACCCAAACTGCAACAGAGTTTTCCAAACCAGCCCTAGCTCATTTTATACATGCTCTCACATTATTTCTTCTCTGTCCTTCTCTGTAATTAAGTTTAGAGATTAGCCCTTCAATTCTTTAATAATGACACTGTATTTTATACAGAAATGTTAAGATACATGTTAAAATGTTTTAATAACCACCACATATTAGCTGTATGACCCTGGGCAAGCTGTGCCTCAGTTTCTGTTTCTATAAAATGGAAACAATAATAGCATCTATCTTGTGGAATTGTTATAAAAGTTAAATGATTTAATATTTGTATTTAGAAAGGTGACTAACACATAATCATTGTAAAAGTGTTTGTAAAATAAACTTAAATTATTAAGTAAATAGTGTAAGAGCTTTTTGACTTGGAAATATTCCTAGCATTTGATAGCGAAGAATCTTAAGCACCGTTCCCAAATCTGAAATTCCTTTCAACTTTATACCCAATATTTTTTTCCTCTTTCCTTTTCCTCTGTGCATTAAAACATCTAGTAGACATGCATCAAAAGTAAAACTAGATAAATTGGACTTCATCAAAATTAAAAATGTTTGTGCTTCAAAGAATACTATCAAGAAAATAAAAAGATTCACAGATGGAAAAATATTTGCAAGTCTGATATCTGATAAGTGACTAGTTTATATATACAAAGAACTCTTACAAATCAACAATAAAAAGATAAACAAATAAAAAATTAGCAAAGGATATGAACAGACACTTCTCCAAAGAAGACAGACAAATGGCTAATAAAAGCATACAGTGATGCTCAACATCATCAGCCTGAGGGAAACACAAATAAAGACTACAGTGAGGCACTAGGACCACAACAATAGGAATAATAAGAGGATAACAAGCGCTGGTGATAACTGAAGAAAGTGAAACCTTTATACACTGCTGTTGAGAATGGAAAAAATGTAATCACTCTGGAAATCACTTTAACAGTTCCTCAAAAAATTAAAGAGAATTACTGCATGACCCATCTTCACTCTTAATAATATACCCAAGACAGCTGAAAACCTATGTTCACACAAAAATTTGTATACCGATGTTCATCAGAGCATTATTCACAATAGCCAGTAAGTGAAAACAAATCAGATATGCATCAACTGATGAATGGATAAACAAAACATGGCATATATGCAAAGGAATATTATTTGGCCATTAAAAAGAAAAAGTTTTGATACATGTTACAACTTGGATAAACTATGAAAATATCCATGGGTAAGTAAAATAAACCAAATATATACAACAGATCACATACTATATGGATTTCATTTTTATGAAATATCCAGAATAGGCAAATCTATGGAGATCAGTATTTGTATGGGGTTGGGTGACTGCTAACGGATATAGCTTTCTTTTTGGGGTGAAACCCCAGACCATGAAAATATTCTGGAATTAGATAGTGGTGATGGTTGCACAACTTTGTGTATATACTTAGAAAACACTGAATCACATGTTTTAAAAATGTGAATTTCACGGTAAGTGAATTATATCTCAATAATTAAAAAAAATTAGAAAACATTGCTTCTCAAACTTTAATATGCAGAAAAATCATCTGTTGAAATGAAGACTCTTAAGTGTTCTGAAGTGGATCCTTAGATTCTGCATTCCCAACAAGCTCCCAGGTGATGTCAATGCTGCTGGTCCGCAGACCACACTTTGTAGAGAAAGGTGGAGCAAAACTTTCATAATCTGCTTCTGTATACCTATAAACTGATTTATTCCACTTGAGAATAAAAATGCCTTAAATTTAACACATTGTTAGACCAAATGATTTATAATATAAAACTGTACATTTAGATTAATTTTCAAATAAAAGTAAAGTCCAATTTTTTTTTACTAGAATATTCTAGAGACAGCATGGGTTAGAATGGAGGAGACACATTCCATTGCTAGTTCTCCCCTTAACTGGCTATAACTTTAGAAGAGTCATTTACTACTAACTTTCAGCTTCCTCACTTCTGAAATGCTAGGGATTTATTAATCTTTAAGATTTCCTCAAGTTACAAAATTATTTGCTGCCAGTAAATTTAAGACTTTCTCGCAGTAAGAAATAAATTCACAGTCAAGAACTCAATAAAGAACAGTTTAAGTAGGAAGGCAGGGAATTCTATGTCGAGATCAATAACTTTTAAATTATCCTTTTAAATACAGCAAGACCTTAGTGTCTATCACTTCCTGGAGTCATAATCCCAACAGATCTTAATGTTCTTTCAAGTTAAATCAAATTCTGAATGTAAAATATGATGCTATCTAAAGCATTAGAGGTCAGCCTTACATACAGTCTGTGAGGAATACATAACCCCAAATATGTGAGCCAGGAAGAGCCTAAAGATGTGACTCTGTTTAGTGGTTGTCCTCTGTGAATAAAATTATGAATGATATACAGATGCCAAAAAAGTAAATCACTGATACAGTAGAACTTTGTCAATCTGGAGTTAACACTCACTGTTCTGACTGTGCCACAAAGACGCTGAAGTTCAGGATATGAAATCATCAGTTATTTTGCTGAGACACTAATTAAAAGTATATTCAGTAGGAAGGTTTAGTATTGAAGCAAGTCACTTAACTAACAATAAGTAGAACAGTCAATCCAAAATCCACATCTCAATGAGGTTCTATTGTGCCCAACTTTTCCAGGATCATTTATATATTAACACTGTTGAAGGAAAAACAAATTGTTTTTTTCTTTTTAGAGGGCATTCAAAAAGTAAGCCGACCATCAATGCTGGTGATCTAAGTAAAGAAAAATGAAATTTTGGATAAGGTAAAAAGGATGAGGTGAATTTGGCAATATGTCCTCTATATAACATAAACCAGTGCTGAAAACCTCCATGTGGAAACGAAAAAATTTTCATGGAAATGAATTAGCCAATGAGTGCTTCCAACAGTGCTCGACTTATCAAATGAGAAATTAAGCTTTAGTAGAAGCTTAAAAGGCAGTAAAGCAAGAATATACAAATATTCCATGGAAGTATGTTTATGAAGAAAGCCAGAAAATTCTACAAACATTTCCATATCCACCTTGGATTTATTCCTAGAAAATATTAAAGGATCTGTGAGTAAAATCCCTCTGAGAGAAGAATCACTGCCAAATGTCTGGATATAGTAGAATTCCAGATTAAAAGGAGGCCAAGTTAATGGGTTTACAAGATAATTCTTTCATTTCTCAATAAGGTAAGCGTAACGTCCACATATGGGTCCTTATTTAAGAGGAGAAAAAACTAAGTATTTTTCTATAAAGAAGCAAAACTCTAGTCTTCAAATTTTTATTTTCTTTCTGCCACTTTCTCTCATGCATTTGGAACAAACTTTTATATTACTATAGAAAATGACTGGATCAACCAAGCAACAGCTAAGAAAAATCAACAGCCAAAAAAAGGGAAGTGGGTTTATGTATATTGAAGGGGGATGAGAAAAAAGGACAAATTACATTTAGAAATATAACCCAATTAACTCAAACTACATTATTTATAGATTTGGGAAAATGAGACAATAGCTGAATAAAATTTTCCTTTAGCATTTTTAATTTTTACTTTCTGAACAAGACTGTAAAGAGAAAATTATTAAAACGCTGATTTGGAGTATGAACATTGAATGAATCAATAAGTGTATACGCATGCATTTATATGCAAAGAAGCGACATGAAGTTGACTACACTATCTATGGGCTTTTTGTCTGCTTGTCATGCTTTCACATCACCCTTCTGATAATAGCAGTCCATAGCTTCTGAGGAACGTCCTCTAACTTGCTGTGATCCTATTGTCAATAACGGTATCTACCCTCTACCTTAACCCCAATGATAGGGGAATTCACAATTTTACTCTGGGAAGGAGAAATTATCTTTCTAGTAAGATAATTAAAATTGGAAGGATATTAAGCTGCTGCTGTTGTTCATAACTATCTTCCAGGATGAAGGAAGGCCATCCATGATAAGAAAAAATCAAGCAAATACAATGGAAAGAAAACCTCAAAAATGGAGATCTGTTTGAAACTGAGATCCAACCAAGCCAAAGCCATCTCTGCTACATGACCTATATAGTTCCTTTTGTGTTTGAGCTGGTTTGAGACGGATTCATGTCAGCTACCTTATAAAGAGACATGTCATTTATAACTTATTTGTATCAATATATTAAAGCAGAGCCCCTAGAAAAGTCCACTGTAATAAGCTAAATTTATTTTCATCCAGAAAACCTGCGCAAACAGTGTTACTAGTTAACTGAATATTGTGATATCCTAAGAGTCATCACATTAGAATAGATATTATTCAATAAACAGAAAATACATTTTCTAATTATTCAATCAAATCTTTTTTTGGTGTTATATAAGGTAGTCAGAACGTCATATAAATCACTATAACTGACATACAGTGAGGAGGATACTCTGGGCTCACCTTTCTCCCAGAAAAACAACTAGGCGGCAGGCAGAAACTGTCCACAGCACTGTTCTGGGGTTCTGAAAATTGGGAGGAGTGCTGCACAATACCCAGGAAAGTACAGGATGAAGAGACAGAGAAGCTACAGTGAGACAACATGAGTAACACCCCTCTACCCCTGCTACTGTTGCACATCTCCCACTCTTGGGGTAGAAAGTTTCAGGGTCTCCAGTACCTGACAGGGTTGTCAACTACAGACTTAAAAGGCAGTGGAGGCCCACTCTTCCTAGAACAAGAGTGGGACACAATCTAGCATTGTTCCAGTGAATTTGAAACAGCCAGGACCTGCAGTTCAAACCTTTTCTGTAAGGTACTGCTATGCCATTGTCACAAGCCAACAACTAAGAATACACTGCCTTCTGAGAGCTGAGGGTAACAGGTTGCCAAAGAACACCATCTAGTAGCAGGAGAGGAAAGTATACCTCCAGGAAACCATCTAAAAGGCTTTTGGGCGTGGTGTGATGGTGGCTCAGTGGCAGAATTCCCGCCTGCCATGCCGGAGACCCGGTTTCGATTCCTGGTGCCTGCCCATACAAAAAAACAGAAAAGCTTTTGGCCAAGGAGGGCTATATGCTGGGGGGTGGGTAGGTGGGTGGGGCAAGAAAACACAACCATAGGGAGCACAACTAAAGGTTTTTTGGTGTCTTCAACTAACCCTCTCCCAAAGGCCTGGTGGACCCCTTCATGGGTCCCTGGCCAGGCCCTAGCTGGGTAATACCGGTTTCCCAAGTGTCAAAGAAGAGCATTAACATAAAGCCAATCAACAGCAAAAGCTTTGAAAACAGAGAGAATCTGACCTTCAGAGTAAACTCACCAAGATAATGCAATGCCTAGACATCAGCAAAAATAACAAGCCATAATAAGAAAAAGGAAGATACGGCCCAGTCAAAGGAGCAAATGAAGTGTAGGAGAAAATACAGAATCTGGAACAACTAATCAAAGACATTCAAACAACTCAAACCATTTCAAGAAGTTGGCTAAAGAAGTAAAAAATAATAAAACATTGGGTGAGAATAAGAACTTGAAACCTGAGAATAAGTACGAACTTGAAACAGATCTCGGGCCATGGTGGCTCAGTGGCAGAGTTCTCACCTGCCATGGCAGAGACCTGGGTTTGATTCCCAGTGCCTGCCCATGTGAAAAAAAAACCTTAATCACTTTCGGCGGGTCACAGTGGCTCAGCAGGCAGAGTTCCCGGGTTCGGTTCCCAGTGCCTGCCCATGTAAAAAGTAAGAAAGAAAGAAAGAATAGATCTTATAAGAATGAGAGGCACAATATATGAAATTAAAAATAAACTAGCAGAAGACAGAACAAATTTGAAGAGACAGAAGAAAGTAAATCTAGAAGACAGAGTTTCTGCACCCACACAGAAAAAAGAACAAATAGAGAAAAGAATGGAGAAAATTGAGCAAGGTCTCAGGGAACAGACTACCAACATGAAATGCACAAACATTCATGTAATGAGTATTAGAGAGAAGGGAAAAGGGACAGGAGGAACATCTGAGAAAATAAGAGCCAAGAATTTCTCAACTCTTAAGAAAGATATTAAAAGCAATATCCAAGAAGCACAATGTACTCCTAAATGAATAAATCTGAATAGGCCTATCCAAGATACATACTAATCAGAAAGTGAAATACCAAAGATAAAGAGAGAATTCTGAAAGTAGCAAGAGAAAAGAGATTCATTAATGAAAAGAAATGATAAGACTAAGCTCCAGTTTCTCATCAGGAAGAAAACTGCAAGAGAAATCAATAAATACATCATGACAAATGAAAACGAGAACACAACATATCAAAAGTCATGTGATGAAATGAAAGCAGTCCTAGGAGGAAATTTTATTGCTCTAAACCTACTTTAAAAAGGAACAGAGAGCTAAATCAAAGCCCTAATCACACACCTGGAGAAACCAGAAAAAGAACAACAAACTAACCCCAAAGGAAGCAGAAAGAAACGGACTGTAACAGATATACATGCAATTGACAACAAAACACAACAGAGAAAAATTTAAAAAACGATAGTTCTTTGAAAAGATCAACAAATTTGACAAGCCCTTAGCTAGACTGACAAAGAAAAAAAGAGACAATGCAAATGAATAAAATCAGAAATGAGGAGAATTACTACTATTGGCCCCACAGAAATAAAAAGGACCATAAGAGGATATTATGAGCAACTGTATGCCAACAACTTAGACAATATAAAATAGACAAACCCCTACAAGCACACAACAATCTACAGTGAGTAGAGGAAGAAATAGAAGATCTCAAAAGACCAATCACAAGTAAAGAGATTGAAAACAGTCATCAAAAACTCCCCAAAAAGAAAAGCCCAGGACCAGATAAACGGGCCTGGAGTGAATTCTACCAATTATTCCAAAAGAATTAATATCAATCACACTCAAACTCTTCCAAAAAAAACTGAACAGGAGGGAACATTCCCTAATTCATTCTATGAGGCCAATATCACCCTCATAACAAAGCCAGATAAAGATGCTATAAGAAAATTACAGACCAATTTTTCTTATGAATATAGATGCAAAAATCCTCAACAAAATACTTGCAAACCGAATCCAAGAGCATGTTAAAAGAATTAGATACCATGAGCAAGCGCATTTTATCCCAGGTATGCAAGGGTGGTTCAACATAAGAAAATCAACTAACATAATAGACCACATTAACGAAACAAAGAGAAGAAACTACATAATCATGTTCATTGATGCAGAAAAGGTATTTGACAAAATCCAGCATCCCTTCCTGATTAAACACTTTGAAAAGCAGGAATCAAAGGAAACATGCTCAACATGATAAAGGGCATATATAAAAGGCCCATAGCTAACATCGTACTCAATGGCAGAAGACTGAAATCTTCCCCTCTAAGATCTGGAACAAGACAAGGATGCTCACTGTCACCACTGTTATTCAACATGTTACTGGAAGTTTTAGCTAGAGCAATAGGCAAGAGAAAGAAATAAAAGGCATCTAAATGAGAAAGGAAGAAGTAAAACTTTCACTATTTGCAGATGACATGATTTTATACAGAGAATGTCCCAAAAAATTTACAACAAAGCTACAAGATCCAAAAAACAAGTTCAGAAAAGAGGTGGATACAAGATCAATACTATTAGTACTGTTCCTACGCACTAGTAATGAACAATCTGAGGAGGAAATAGTAAAAAAATTCCATTTACAATAACTAAAAGAACCAAGTATCCAGGAATAAACATAATCAAGGATGTAAAAGACCTGTATTCAGAAAACTACAAAGCATTGTTAAAAGAAATCAAAGAAGAACTAAATAAATGGAAGGACATTTCCATATTTATGAACTGGAAGACTTAAAATCATTAAGATGTTGTAGGAGCCTGGGTTAATAGAAAACCTGTGGAATTTATTGGGAGCAACTGGCTTCAGAGTGGCATCGGCAGTAAACTGGAGACCCCTACCTGCTTAATTGGAGGACAGTCTGAGAGGGAGAGAATGTTTGTTTTTTCTTAAACCCCAAGGTCTTGTTAGCTATCTCTTGTATGTAGGGAGTAACATACTGAAAAGTAGGCACTCTGTTTTATCACAAAATGTATGCATGCTTTTAGTCACATAAACCCTGCCGTATATAAGCAGGAACTAGTTAAGAATAAAGTTGTCTGCTGTCTTTAGTGCTAAAGCTTCAGACCCCCTGATCCCAGTCTCTCTCTCATTTTTACTTTAACATTCCTTAGGGTCATAACAGTGGCCAACAAGATGTCAAGTCTACTCAAATTCATGAACAGATTCAATGCAATTCCAATCAAAGTTCCAACAGCCTAAATGTCTTCAACAGATGAGTGGCTAAACAAGCTGGGGTATACACATACGATGGACTATTATGCAGTTGTAAGACAGATTAAAGTTGTGAAGCATGTAACAACATGGATGGATCTTGAAGATATTACAAGGAGTGAAATTAGCCAAAACAAAAGGACAAATATTGTATGCTCTCCCTGATATAAACTAATATTAATAGTGATCTTGGAGAATTTCAGTTAAGAACACAGGTTATCAGGCGATAGAAATAGGGTAGAGATTGGGTAATTAGTGCTGAAGAGATACAGATAGTGCAACAAAACTGACTGCAAACATTCAGAAATGGATAGCACAATACTACATGATGGCAGCACAATAATGTAAGTACACTGAATGAAGCTGAATATGAGAATGATAGTGGGAGAAGGGCTGGGGGCATGTATGAAAACAGAAGGAAAAATATACGATAAAGACTGTGATGGCATAATTCCTAAATTTAGGAATGCCTAGAGTGTACAATGATAGTGACTAAAAGTACAAATTAAAAACTGTTTTTGCATGAGGAAGAACAAAGGAATGTCAGCATTGCAGGGTGATGAGAATAGATGGTCATCCATATTTTAAAACTTCAATTTTAAAACTTCATCTTCTGTGTGAGACTAAAGGGAGAAATGTCTATTTGGTGCAAAATTTATACTTTGACTAGTGCATTTCCTAATTTAACTTGTATTGTCAGTTTAACTGAACACCTATGTACATGGAACCTTGAATAGGGTGTGAAATTTTGTTGGTTTGTCCAGGTTAGTGTGATGCCCCAATAAATTCCAGAGTAATATGAACAGTGAGTAAGAAGTATTTGCAGGGTTCCCTTGGGGGAATAGGGAGAAAGGGGAAACATTCTGTCATGGCCAGGTTCATGTGTCAACTTGGCCAAGTGGTGGTACCTGTTTGTCTGGTTGGGCAAGTACTGGATTGTCTGTTGTAATGAGGACCTATCATATCTTGCAAACCTCAGCCAAAAACATTCCTGCCAATCATAAAGAACACCTGGCGCATTATATAAGATTCTACAAAGGCTCCATACACCATGGTAACTTTTCAGAAACATACAACCTCCAGATGGGTCCCTGGACCAGGTAAGTCCTGAAATGCAGAGGGGCCAACCTCTCCCGAACATCAATTAGTTTCATCCCCCATCCCATATTATCAACAGCCCCTTTCAACATGAAAAATGTAGAATGGGCATAGCCCAAATACCCCTAAAGAGCAGGAGAATGATCAAAGGTGATGGCAGAATTATACAGAGAAAGTTTAACAAATGAGCATGATTGCTGAATCATTATATTATTTCTTTTAGTTCCCAGTATCTTAGAGCAGCTAGAAGTGAAAACCTGAAATTGTGGAATAGTAACCCATACCAAACTCTGAAATCTGTTCTACAACTAATTGTGGCAATGTGCTTTGAATTTTGAAATTTATTGCTTTTTTGTATATGTGTTATTTTTTATAAACAAGAAAAAAAGTTGATTGTGGTGATAAATGCAGTTCTACGATCATATTGTGAACCACTGATTGTACACCTTGGATGATTATATGGTATGCGAATATATAATACGTGTGAAGAAAAATTTTCTAAAAATAGGTTCTATCTTTTAAATTTGACTATGTGCTTAATCTCTAATGTACTTTAATAGTTACCACAAAATGAAACATTAAAGATGTAGGTATGGCATATTTATGCAAAAGATAAACATCAAATATTTGGAAAAAAAGAAAGTTGTTACACTTGGTGTGTACTGGGAGATATTCTAAATGTAATATGAACATAAAATTTTACATAGAGTGTGCCACAATCTTACAGCACCCATGCCTTTTATTAGTTGGTTCTTGTGGAACACATCCAACATTTCAGAAATTAGAAAAACCTCCCTCAGTTTCCTTTTCTGTACTCTAAAATAACAAGAATACTTTCCTATGTAAATATGTACATATGTAAACATACAAAGCCCTTGGAAGTGGATTTGACCCATAAAAAGAATTCAAAGTATTAACTAATTTTAAAAATCATTTCATATCTCATTTAAAAACCATATCTATATTTTGGTAAAGGGGATGAAAAACTAGAAAAGAGCCTGAGATTAAAATCTCAAAAGTCAGTATTTGTTATTCTTCACCATATGTGGCTTGTGTGCACTCAACAATTGAACAGATAAATAAAAAACACTAAAACTACCGTAAAAGCAAGGAAAACTTCATTAAAAATACTTAAGAACAGAAGTCATTTTTACAGCTTTTTTCAGTTTACTGAAAACAAAACATAAAGAAAAATGAAATTAGCAAGCTTTAAAAAAGATAATAACGTACATCCTTACATCCCTAAAAAGAGATTGTGCATTGCTATATTCATAGAAATTTTACAAAAATCTACCATGCGCTTATAAACCCAGAAATCTTAAAGTTATTCAAAATATCACAGGAAGTGTTCTTTCATCACTTCAGCAGTATACCAAAATTAGAAATAACAATAAGACAGTGACCAAAAATCATAGATAGAAAGAAAAAACATAAAACAAATTACAGCAATGATGTAGAGAGAACTCTTCAATTCAAAACAATAAGGTATGACAAAAGTTATATTCAGAGGAAATATTTAAGTCTTCTTTCTGGTTATTAATGGAACTTAGTACTCTTCATAAAGGGACTTAGTAAAAATCTTATAAAATCAGAAAGCAAACAAAAAAAAAGAGACTTCTCTTTTGAGACTTTTCAAGGAAAATATGTATATAAGAGAGAAAGATTAGAAATGAGAAAGGATACAGTCAACAGGAACTTAACTATTTTAAAGTACTTATGAGAATATACTAATCGAGTTGATAAACCAGAGTTAAGAGTAATTTCATAGAGAAATTCAAGATATTAAAATTGATCCAAATAGAAGGAGAAACCTTGAAAATTTTCCATAGAAGAGTTTGAAAGAATTAAAAAGCTACAATTTTAAAGGAACCAGGACCAAGTATTTACACAAGCTTCATGAAATTAAGAAACAGGGAACAACAATGTTATTACATTTTTCCAACCCATAAAAAAAATAACCTCACAAATGTATTTTATGACGTTAATACCATGTTATACTCAAATACGATAAAGGGTGCAAAAATATATAAATTATAAACTGATGTCATTAAATAAAATATGTTCCAACAGTATATCAAAATAATCATATAATAAGACCAAGAAGAGTTCATTCTAGGAACAAAAATAATTCGATACTAGAAAATATACCCTCATAATTAATTATATCAACAAACCGAAGGATAAACCATATGATCATAATAATGAATGAAAGCATTTCATAAAAACTGAGTATTAAGTCATTGCTAAAAAGAACTAGGTAATATACTAATCAAGTTAAAAATTAAATATAACACTTTATAATGGTAAGAATACATATACAAAAAATTAAGCCTTAGCAATGTATTTGATTAAACGTCTGAGAGACTCCTAATACAGCAAAATGTATAAAGCCTGGTGAATTTTGGCAGCAGGAATTGAGAAAGAAAGACAAATTTCAAATGTTCTATATATATATAATATACATATCTATATACATGCATATATAAATATCAGAAAATTCATTATATAAAAGTGTATATGCATCAACTCACAGAAAACATACATAATAGATATAACTATACTTTTGCATCTATTCTATTAAAATACTAGTTTACCTGTTTGGGAAGTCGAAACAAGGAATTCTTATAGAAAATGTCCTTAGCCTGGCTCCATGTACCATCAATAATGATGATTGTGGAAGGATAAATAGGAGAATCTAAAATAAATTCTTCCAAATTGGCAGCTTCAGCCCCTGGGTATAATATTAATGTACCAGACTTTCGGCAAAGAGTTGAAAGCTCAGGATCTCTTAAAACAAAAACAAACAAACAAAAAAGTTATTTATTAAATTTTGTGGGAAAACAAGTCTAATTTCATTTCCTAATGAAAGTTCCCTTTATCTGGTCATTTGCATAACCAAAGAGATGCACTAATTAGCCCATAAAATATGAGTCAAAACACAAAAAATTTTGTACACTTTTCTCTCAACTATCACCCATAATTCTGCAATCACAACCTAGATATTTATATAATTGAGTTGAAAACTTGTGCCCATGCAAAAAATATCTGCTCACTAATGTTTATAGAAGCTTTATTTATAACTGATGATAACTATAAGCAAACACTAGAAGCAAATATTCTGAACTCAGTGAATGGATAAAGACACTGTGGCACATCCATACAAAGCAATGGAACATTACTCAGTGATAAAAAGAAATGCATTGGTGAGGCAAGGCAAGATGGTAGTGTAGGGAGGTGTGGAACTTAGTTAGTCTTCCAGAGCGGCTAGTAAATAGCCAGGAACTGTCTGGAACCACTGGTTAGGGGACATCCATGACCAGAGACACATCACAAACCAGTCTGGAATGGGTGGAAGGGCCAAAATCGTACCAGGTAATTGTAAGTAAAGCCCCTGAATTGCAGAGGCTGTGTGCCCCTCATCCCACTGGCATGGCAGGCTGTTGGAAAGACCTACCCATGGGAAAAAGTAGTCTCCATGAGGAGCAAGGGAAGGCAGCTCAACAAAGCTCCAACTGCAGTTTTAATTAACAAATTTGGACAGTTGAATACAAGTGCTGAGCATAGCTAAAGCCAAAGAAAGAAGGAAAGTAACCCTGAGGTCTCTCCCAGTATAGAGGAGACAAGGCTGATGAAAATGGTGTGGGGGCGGAGGATGAGGGGAAGGAGGAGTGCAGAATAGAAGCTTCTGCAGTCAGCTGACCTGGGCTGCCTTGTCTGGGGAAAATTTTATTGAGGCTGTCCTTATCAGGGGAGACCCTCCTCATAAAAAGGTTCACATAGGCATGGCAAGAACCAGAAAAGCAAGAGTTGAATATTTTTGATCTAGTAAGCAGAAGCTATGCTAGAAGTCTAGAATAAGTTGAAATGAATGTCAAAGAACAGATAGAGAACAAAGCCAACCAACAGGAAAAGCTTACGTAAAAGAGTGAAAACGACACCCAGAATAAACTAATCAAGAAAATCAGATGCCTAGATACTAGCAAAAAATTATACATCGTACTAGGAAAATGAAGACATGCCCAGACAAAGGAACAAACTAACACTTTCAATGAGATACAGAAGTTAAAACAACTAATTAAAGATGTTGAAACCAGCATATTAAATCAATTCAAAAATCAAATCAGCAAGTTGAGAGAAGATATGACAAAAGAGATGAAGGATATAAAGGAGATATTGGGTGACCATAAAGAAGAACTAGAAAGCTTGAAAGAACAAATGGCAGAACTTACAGGAATGAAAAGTACAATAAAAGAGATGAAAAATACAATGGAGACTTACAACAGCAGATGTGAAGAGGTAGAAGAAAGGATTAGTGAACTAGAGGACAGGGCATCTGAAATCCTACACACAAAAGTACAGATAGGGAAAAGAATGGAAAAAATATGATCAGAGGCTCAGAGAACTGAATGACAACATGAAGTGCACAAATATATGTGTTATGGGTATGCTAGAAGGAAAAGAGAAGGGAAAAGGGACATAACGGAAGAAAAAGTCACTGAAAATTCCCCAACTCTTATGAACGACATGAAATTACAGATCCAAGAAGCACTGCAGTTTCAGACAGAATAAATCCCCATAGACCTACTCCAAGACATTTACTAACCAGGTTGTCAAATGTCAAAGAGAATTCTGAAGCACCAAGAGGAAAGCAATGCATCACATGAAAGCAAAGTGGATAAGACTACGTGTCGCTTTCTCAGCAGAAACCATGGAGATGAGAATATAATGGTATGATATATTAAAATACTGAAAGAGAAAAACTGCCAACGAAGAATTCTGTATCTGGCAAAACTATCCCTAAAAGATCGGATGGGGGGAGTGTTAAAATATTTTCAGACAGATACTGAAAGAATTTGTGAACAATAAACCTGAACTACAAGAAATACCAAAGGGAGCTGTACAAGTAGATAAGAAAAGACAGGAGTGAGAGATCTGGAGGACAGGGTAGAAATGAAGACTATCAATAAGGGTAAAAAGAAAGAAAAAAAAATAAGATATAACAGAATAAAGTCATGATCCATGCAACAATGTGGACAAAACTTGAGGATATTATGTTGAGTAAAATTAGCAAGAAACAAAAAATACAAATATGTATTGTCTCACAAATATGAAATAGCATTAATGAGCATACTTTGAGAGTGAAAAGTTGAGACACAGGTTATCAGGAGATAGAGGGCAGAGATTGGACATTTGATGCTGAAGGAGTTGAAAGTGTTCACCAGGATTGACTATAAATACCCAGAAATGGATAGTACAACACTATCTGATGATAGCACAGTAAGTACGCTGAACAAAGCTGAGCACGAGTATGGTTGACAGAAGAAGGCCAGAGGCAGGTATGATACCAGTAGGAAAGACAGAAGATAAAGACTGGGACTGTATAACTTATGGAAAACTACAGTCGACAACAAGGGTGATTAAATGTACAAATTTAAGAACGATTTTACATAAGGGAGAATAAATGAACATCAACAGTGCAAGGTGTTGAAAATGGGATGGTATATGGAAAAAGTACAATGCACAACAGGGTCTATACCTAACAGTAGCACTGTATACTTCCATTAAACTTAACAATGGCAATATACCAAAATTAAATATCAATAAGAGGGGGATATAAGGAAGGGGTATAGGATTCTTGGTGGTGCCGTTGTTTCTGCTTTTTATTTTATTTTCCTTTTTATTCTTCATTTTTTTCCTCATTTTCTTTCTTTGTGGGAGAAATAGAAATGTCCTCATATAGACTGTCGTGGTGAATCCATAACTATGCAATTATAACAAGAACCATTGAACCCCGTCACCCACTCCCATTCCTTGTGCTCCAGGTGCCCCCACCCCACCAGCCCCCAGGACATGTACCTGCCCCACACCCCCACTCCAAATGCAGCCCAACCCACCTCTCCTGCATACGTCCCGAACAATACCTCCCCCTTTCTGCTCCCTGAAGGCTGTCACAAGAACATAAAGGCTGCGGGCACTTACCTCCATACCCAGACCATATAACCACACAGCCTCACCCCAGGCCCCCTGAGCCCTGCACACAGGTGTATCAGTTTAGAGTGCTCCCAGATCCGCACATGTGCACAGCCCCCAGTCATGCTCCTCAACTCTGGGAACATCAGTTTATGGCACTCCTAGACCCACGCATGTGCATGGCCGCCAGTCATGCCCCACCCTCTCCCAGCTCTGCAAAAGTGCTGACCTGCACAGCAGGGTCACATCTGCCCTGACACCATGCAGGCATAATACTGACCTACTGCCATAGTTCCGTGCATGCGCACAAAGTTTACTGCGCCCTAGACCAGTGTACACCAGGATTATGCCCTCCCAGACCCATGCACCCACATAGCTACATCTTCCCTGGCCACTGGGTGCTAACATTCACAAGTACCAGTGCAGCACCCCCATCCTGTGCCTATACCTGTCCTGCAACACAACACCACATAGTTGTGCCCTACCCCATGCCCTGCATCTTGCTACACATCCATCTCACAAACACAAGGCTTTAGCCTACTGAAGGGAAACAATTTCCAAAGTAAATCAATGAAGACATTTACATGCAATGAAAACAACAGAAGGTCACTAAGCATTTCATAATGCAGACAGATAGCCCTGCCTAGTGACCAAATTAAAACACCAGAGAAGACACAGACATTGGAACAACTAATCAAAGATGTTCATATAACTCCACTTAATAAAATAAGTGGGATGGCAAATGATATAAAGGAGATCAAGACAGTAGAAGAGCATAATGAGGAATTTGAAAGAATAAATAAAAATAGCAGATATCACAGAGATTAAAGACTGTTGACCAAATAAAAAACATAACAGAGGCACACAACACCAGATATGAAGAGACAGAAGAAAGAATAAACAATACAGAGGACAGGATAACTGATTTTGAACACTCAAAAGAGCAAATGGCAAAAAAAAAAAGATGAAAAAATTTGAATTGGATCTCAGAGAAATGGTGGACAAAACAAAGCATACAGATATAAGAATCACTGGTGTTCCAAAAGGAGAAGAGAGGAGTAGAAGGCTAGGAAGAGTAGTTGAGGATATAATGGGGGAAAACTTCCCAACCCTTATAAAGGACATAAACATACAAGTCAAAGAAGCCCAACGAACTCCAAACAGAATACATCCAAACAGGCCTTCACCAAGTCACATACTAATCAGTCTGTCAAATATTGAAGAGAAGCAGAAAATTCTGAAAGCAGGAAGAGAAAAACAATCTACTACATATAAAGGAAAATATATAAGACTGAGTTCAGACTACTCAACTGGTACCATGAAAGTGAGAAGGCAGTTGTAAGATAAATTTACAATCCTCAAAGACAAAGACTTCCAGCCAAGAATTCTGTACCCAGTCAAACTGTCCTTCAAAACTGAGGGAGAGGGTGGGCCATGGTGGCTCAGCAGGCAGAGTCCTTGCCTGCCATGCTATAGAGACCCGGGTTCGATTACCAGTGCCTGCCCATGCAGGAAAAAAAAAAAAAAAAAAACTGAGGGAGAGATTAAAATTTTCACAGACAAATACTGAAAGAATTTCTCAACAAGAGACCGGCCCTACAAGAAATACTAAAGGGAGCTCTACCAGTCGGAAAAAAAAAGACAGGAGAGGGAAGTCTGGAGGAGGTCACAGAATCGAAGAGTACCAGTAAAGTAACTTAAAGGACAAAAAGAGAAAGAGGGAAAACAATATATAGCTTTGAAAAATAAAATAAAAAAGATAAGATGGTAGATTCGAGAAATGTCTTTTCAGTAATAACTTTAAATGTTAGACTAAACTTACCAATTAAAAGTGAAGGCAGTTCTCTAATGGGTCTATACGTAACATTACCATATTGAAGGTGAACATGATTAAAATTTGTTGTACAGACCTATATGTATCACTGATTAACACTAGAAATAGAAATAAGTTCTTGCATGAACTATTTCAAAGGTATGATTCTTACATAAAGAGTGTTTAAGTCCAGGGTACAGGGGGAAAACTGCTATTGTATGCTATGGTCTAGGTTTAACAGGAAAACACTAACAGTACCACAACAATAGCATGGGTAAATAATGGGGGGAGGAACAAGAGTTAAGGGGAGGTTTAGATTTCCTATTTGGTGAGGATGCATTTATTGGTTATCTTTCTCTTGTGAACAATGAAATTATTTAAACTTGAGAGTACCAATGGCATTATACTTTTGGTATTAAACATGATGCCTAATGAATGCAGGTGGCTGAAGGATGTACTAACTGAGAACCAGATTGGCAAATGATGGTGTGCATACATATGATCAAATATTGTGCTGCTACAAAAAGGAACGAAGTTGTGAGGCAGGCAACATTGTGAATGACTGTCCTGTGGGACACTGGGCGAGACAAAATAAGCCAGAAAGAAAAGAACAATTATTGTATGGTCTCCCTGAGAAAAATGCTCATAAGAAAGTAGGGGACTAGATCATAAGCTCTTATAGTAGACACATTTAGTCCGGAGTGGTAATTATTATTTCTGGATTTTGAGAAGCTGTTTTGTATATGTACAACCTGGTATTTAGAGATAAGAATGAAGCCAATTAGGTTGAGATTAAGGTAATTCAGAATACAAGGGTAAAAAAGACATTGTCTACATTTTAGAACCATACCTACTCCTTGACACCAAAGGAAGAAAGGTTTATCTGGAACCTAAATTTTCTGTACCATATAATATAAATCAACCTGTCAGGACAGCTCATTTGAACAACCGAAACACAGCGAGCCCAGAATAAGAAGGAGGGCCTTCAATTCTTATAGCCTAATGTAATGCCTGGATACAACCTAGATATTCAAAAAGTTTTGGCAAAGTCCCTTGAGAGATGGGAGAAAAAAATATGGAACTATTAAACTTTACCAGTGGGGAAATCCCTGATACTGTGTCAAACATTAGGGACACCTAAATCAAAACTCTTCAAGTGAAATCATTGCCCTCCTCTATACATGGGACATGACATCCAGGGGTGAAAACTCCCTGGCAGCATAGGAAATGACACCCAGGGATAGTCCAGCCCTGGCACCATAGGATCAACAATTCCATTCTGATGAAAACAGGGAAAATAAGTGTAACAAATAAGGTATCAGTGGCTAGGAGAGTGCAAATAGAGTTGAGAGGCTACTCTGGAGGTCACTCTCACGCAAGCTTCAGTTAAATATTGCCACCTATCACAACCCGCCAAACCCCAATCAAAACCATTCCAGCCAATCCTAAAGTACACACTAGGACAATATATAAGATTCTACAAAGGTTCCACGCACTAAGTAAGTTTCCAGAAACCTATAACCTCCAGACGGGATTCTAAAACCTAGAGGGGTCAGCCTCTTGAGAACATCAGCTAGGTTCCATCTCCCTACCCCATATTATTGACAGCCCCTTGCAACATAAAAAAGTTAGAATGGCCATAGCCCAAATACCCCTAAAGAGTGGGAAAGAAATATCAAAGGTGATGGTGAAGTTATACAGAGAAAGTAGGATTTAACAAATGGGTATAATTGCTGAATCATTATAATGATATTTATTTTAGTCTCCAGTATCTTAGAGCAACTAGAAGTAAAAACCTAAAATTGTGGAATTGTACCCCATACCAGACTCTGAAACCTGTTCTACAACTAATTGTGCTGTGCTTTGAAATTTCTTGCTTTTTTGTATATATACTACTTTTTCACAAAAAAAAGAAAAAAAATGTTGATTGTGATGATACAAAAATATTTATTCCTTCTAACCTTCTATATTCTAGAGCAGCTAGAAGGAAAAATCTGAGAAGATGGTATGGTAGCCCACGACAAACTGGGATCTATTCTGTAACTACCTATAGAAGAGTGCTTTGAAAACTATTGTTTTTTACCTTCTTTTCTTTGTATATTTGTTATACTACACAATTTAAAAAGTTAAAAAAAAAAAAACTAAGACTGTGGAATTTGTAACCCACAGCAAACCCTGAAATCTGTTCTACAACTAATTGTTATGATGCACTTTGAAATGTATTGTTTTTATGTACATATGTTATTTAAAGAAAAGGAGGAAAATAGAAAAGGTAGGAGTTAGCAAATGAGAATTACTGCTGAATCATTATATTGATATTTCTGTTGGTCTACAGCTTCTTGGATTAGCTAGAAAAATGAAAAATTGTGGAACCATAACCCATACCAAACTTTAAAATCTGTTCTATAACTACCTGTTAAAATGAACTTGGATATTTATTGCTTTTTTGTATATATGTTATATTTCGCAATAAAAAAATAGCTTTTTTATTCTGTTTAACAGGAAGGGTAATCCCCTCACTCAAGCCTGCTCTGGCCTTCCAGACTCACTAACGGATAGAGGGACGTTATATAAGAAGGAATGCTTGCAAAGGTTACAGACCAGAAAAACAAGCCCACTAACAGACTGAGATTTACTTGAAAGACTATGGAACACTCCCCCCTATACACACACCTTACCACCACATCAACATGGCTTCAATATGATAACAGTAGATTACAGCTGGTAAGGATGCAAGGCACAGACTGTCTATAAGGAGGACTACTTAGGGAAGTGCAAAAAAAGTCCATGGGGGAGACAAAAACAGGGACACTAGACAACCTTGAAAACTTGAGCATCTACAGCTACAGAAAACATAAAAGCTGAACTTCCAGACAAAGTAAAATAAATTCTCACAAACAGAAGCCTGTTTATCTCAGTTCCTATTACCTGATACAACTTTTCCAGCTTTTAACAAAAAATTACTAGTCACACTGTTTTCATTTCCTAGACTGTTCAAAGCAAATATCATGAAATGGGTCAGGTTAAACAATGGGAATTTATTCACTCATGGTTTCTAGAACAGGAAAATGTCCAAAGTAAGGCATCATCAAGGCAATGCTTTCTTCCTGAAGATCAGCTGCCTGTAATCCTTGGCTCCTCTTGTCACATGACAAGACAGATGGCATCTGCTGGTCTCTTTTTCTTCTGGGTTTTGTTGCTTTCAGCTTCTTGCTTCTAGGGCTTTCTCTCTCTCTCTACGAATTTCATTCTCTTCTAAAGGACTCCACTAATGGGACTAAGACCAATCTTGGCACACCTTAACTGTGGGACACACCTTAACTGAATTACCTTACACCCACAGGAATGGATTAGATTTAAGAACATGTTTTTCTGGGATACATACAGCTTTAAATCACCATGCACACTAAAAATCAATATAAAAAACAACGTCTGAAGAGAAAAAGCAAGCATGAAAATGAGACTCAGAGTACGTTAAAATTAACAGAGAGGAAGTTTTTAATTACTATGATGAACGTTAAAGACTCTAATACAAAAAGTATACAATATATAAGAATAGATGGAGAATGTAAGCAGAAAGATGGAAATTTTAAGAAAGAGTCAAAAAGAAAAACTAGAAATAAAAAAAAAAATGCAACAGAAATGGCAAATGCCTTTGAGGCTTCTTTACTAAACTTCACACAGCCAAGGAGCGTATCACCGAACATGAACACAAATCAAGAGACACTTCCCAAACTGAAAATGCAAAGAGAAAAAAAAAAAAAAAGAACATCCAAGGACTATGGGATGATTTCAAAAGATATAAGATACGTGAATGAAATCCAGAAGGTAAAGAAAGACAGAAAGAAGCAAGGAATTATTTAAAGTAAAAATGGCTGAGAATTTTCCAAAATTAAAGACAAGCGTTCTAGCCTGGGAAACTGTGAGCAAATAAATTTCCCTTCTTAAGCCAAAAAAAAGACAAATATAAAACTACAGATTCATGAGGCTCATAGAATACCAGGGAGAATGAATGAGCACAAAACAACACCTAGGCATATCATAATTCAACTGCTGAAAACCAAAGAGAAAGAGAAAATTTTGAAAGAAAGCAGAGGGAAAAAGCACCCTTACCTATTGTTTACTGTGTTAAATGCTGCTGGAATATAATATACGAGAAATGGAAAGGCTTTTAAAAAGAGAATTTATTAAGTTACAAGTTTACAGTTCTAAGGCCAAAAAACTGTCCAAACGAAGGCACCCAGAGAAAGATATCTTGACTCAAGAAATGCTGATGATGTCTGTCTATGGGAAGGCATGTGGCTGGCATCTGTTGGTCCTTGTTCAGTTCCATTATTTCCAGCTTCTGATGTTAGTGGCTTCTTGTCTAAGCACCTGTGGGGCCATACTTAGCTCCTCTGGGACACAACTCTGGGTTCTGGCTTGCTCAGTATCTCATAGGGAGGCACATGGTGACATCTGCTAGACTCTGCATCTGCAAACACTATGTCTAGGCATCTGCTGTCTTTATTGACACTCCAAGCATTTCAAAATGCCTGCATCTCTCTTAGCTCTGAAGCACTTCTGTTTTCTCCAAAATGTCTCTCCTTTTAAAGGACTACAGTAAACTAATCAAGACTCATCTAATCCAATGGCCACACCCACAGCTGGATGCATCATATCTCCATAGAAGAAATCTAATCAGCAGGTCACACCCACAATTGAGTGGGTCAATCTCCATGGAAACAATCCGAAAGGTTTCCACTCAACAATACTGAATCAGGATTAAAAGACATGGCTTTCCCAGGGTGTATACAACTTTCAAATCAGCACACCTACTGAGCAACAAGGATAAGAATTTTATCCACACTTCTCAATAGAAACCACGTAAACAAGACTGTAGACTGAAAGATTAAAGTATTGAAAGAATGAAGCAAAAAAACCTTGGAATTTTATATCCAGCAAATACACCCTTCAGAAGTAAAGTACAAATAAAAACTTTCCTAGACAAGTAAAAGCTGAGGTAATTCATCACTAATAAACCTGTCCTACAAAAACTGTTACACGATTTTATTTAAGCAGAAAGAAACTGAAAAGATCAGAAACTCAGATCTATATAAAGAAAGAATGAGCAACAGAGAAAGAATGGATTAGGGTTAAACAAAATATATTTTTTCCAATTCTTAATTAATCTAAAAGGTAACTATGTTTAAAGCAATAATTTGACAATGTATTTGATGATTACAGCATATGGATAAGTGAACTGAATCACAGCAATGTCACAAGGGATAAGAAAAAAGCACTCAAAATACTAAGGTACCTAAACTACATGTGAAGTAGAATAGCATTTTTTCAAGGTATACTTAGATTAGTTAAAAATATACTGTATACACTTGTGGCAAACTGAGTTCTGTACTCCAAGAAAGGAAATCATGTTCTTAATCTTAACTCACATTTCTGCGGAAATCCCTTGTAAATAGGACCTGCTCTAGTTTGCTAGCTGCTGGAATGCAACACACCAGAGATGGATTGGCTTTCAATAAAAGGGGATTTATTTAGTTAATACATAGTTCTTCAGAGGAAAGGCAGCTAATTTTCAACTGAGGTTCTTTCCTATGTGGGAAGGCACAGGAAGATCTCTGCTGGCATTCTCTCCAAGGCTGTGGATTCCAAAAACTTTCCCGGGGGTGATTTCTTTCTGCATTTCCAAAGGCCTGGGCTCAGCTGTGAGTGCTGAGATGAGGTATGCTGAGCTGCTTTGGCTGGGCTACATTAAGCTCTCTCATTTAAGCACCAGCCAATTAAATCAAACATCATTCATTGCAGCAGGCACACCTCCTAGCCGACTGCAAATGTAATCAGCAACAGATGAGGTTCATGTACCACTGGCTCATGTCCACAGCAATAATTCAGGCATCTTCACCTGGCCAAGTTGACAACTGACTCTTAACTACCACATGTCCACCCCTTGTCAACTTGGTAACTACACACATCACCTTAAACAATACTAAGGTGCAAAAAATTCTCTTCTAGCTGTGGACCTATGAATCTCAAAACAAGTCATCTGGTGTCAATATGCAAAGGAGGACAGTCACAGGATTCAGCTTTTCATTTCCATAGGGAGAAATTGGAAGGAACACAAGAGTCACAAGACCCGAACAGTTTTGAAAACCTGCAGGGCAACCTCCATTGGATTTCAAAGTCTGAAAGTCATTTATCCTTTGGCTTTAAAAAGTGGCAGCCTCACCCTTTCCAAGGGCCTATGCAGTGGCCCACCTCTTTCCAAATTAACCTCAGGGGACATTGAGGAGATCACCTTTTTCTCAGCTCCACTCTCTCCAAGCATCAGGGCCACATCTGGACTCTCTGTCATTTCTGGGGCACACACTCAACCCCTCCATGTGGTGGCAGCCAGGCTCTCCCCAGTTCCCAAGGAGCGTGCTATACCTTCTCAAAGGCCTGAGGCAGCACAACTCTTCCACTGCAATTAGATGGGAGGCTCACCCTCTGCCCTCAGGGCAAACTCACCCTTACCATGTATATGGGTAAGTCCACTCTCCCGGCCCAAAGTTTCTTGGCTTTAGACTCAAACTTCCACTGATTCTCATTCTGCAAACTCCAATTTGTCCCTTTTGTGTCCCCCTTTGTCCAGATTGGCAGTGGTTCCATTTACACCAACAGTCTCTTCAAACACTCCAGGACTTCTCCATCATTCTCTTCACAGTTTCTCCAAAATCTTCCCCTTATCCATCCAAAAAACCATTCCAAGATATCTGGTATTTGCAAACTGCTGCAGCACCCCACTCCTGGTACCAAATCTGTTCTGGTTTGCTAGCTGCCAGAATGCAACACACCAGAGATGGATTGGCTTTTAATAAAAGGGGATTTATTTCATTAGATCTTCAGAGGAAAGGCAGCTAACTTTCAACTGAGGTTCTTTCCTATGTGGGAAGGCACAGGGTGATCTCTGCTGGCCTTCTCTCCAGGCCTCAGGGTTCCAACAACTTTCCCTGGGGTGATTTCTTTCTGCAAGTCCAAAGGCCTGGGATGAGCTGCGAGTGCTGAGATGAGTATGCTCCTTGGGCTGTGCTACATTAAGCTCTCTCATTTAAGCACCAGCCAATTAAATCAAGCATCATTCACTGCAGCAGGCATGCCTCCTAGCCGAATTGCAGATGTAATCAGCAACAAATGAGGTTCACGTACCATTGGCTCATGTTCACAGCAATAGATCCAGGCACCTTCACCTGGCCAGGTTGACAACTGAATCTAACTACAACAAGACCTTTTGAAGATGTTTTAGTTAAGGTATGGTCAACTTTATCAGGATGAGCCTTGTAATGGTTAAGTTCTGGTGTCAACTTGCCCAAGAGATTAGGCCCAGTTGTCTGGTCAGGCAAGCATTGGCCTGAATGATGATGCAAGGATATTTCCTGACTGGTTGATAAAGTGAAAGGCAGGTGTATCAAATCATCAGTCAGTTGATTGTATCTGTGGCTGATCACATTTGAGATCAACTAAAGCCTGCCTCCCACAATGAGGCAGTCCAATCAGTTGAAGGCTTTTAAGGAAGACGAGAGACTCTTTCACTGCTTCTTCAGCCAGAGATCCTCTCCTGTGGAGTTCATCCAGAACCTTCATCAGAGCCATCAGCTTCACAGCCTGCCCTACAGATTCTGGATCTTCCATTCCCATGGTGATGTGAGACACCTTTATAAATCTCATATTTACAGATCTCTCCTGTTGGTTCTGTTTCTCTAGAGAACCCTGACTAACACAAGTCTTAATTCTGTCATTGGAGACTTTATGAAGAGAAAGCCAGGAGGAGGAGCTAGAAGTTGCAAGTCAATGGAACCAGAAGAGAAAGGAGACTACATCACCATATGATGGGAAAGCCAAAGGACCCAAGGATTGCCAACATGCCAGAATACCACCAAACCTAGTAGAAACAAGCCCTCTAACCCGAAAACTGTGAGCCAATAAATTTCTGTTCTTTAGACAACCTATCATGCAGTATTTGTCATAGTAGCTGAGAAACTAAGACAATACTCTAGAGCAACCATTTATAAAATACTTTAAAGAAGCATAAATGATATGCTAAGTGTTCTAGTTTGCTAGCTGCCAGAATGCAACACACCAGAGACAGATTGGCTTTTAATAAAGGGGATTTATTTTGTTAGTTCTTCAGAGGAAAGGCAGCTAACTTTCAACTGAGGTTCTCTCTTACATGGGAAAGCACAGAGCGATCTCTGCTGGCCTTCTCTCCAGGCCTCTGGGTTCCAACAACTTTCCCCAGGGTGATTTCTTTCTGCATCTCCAAAGGCCTGGGCTGAGCTGCGAGTGCTGAGATGAGGTATGTTGAGCTGCTTGGGCTGTGCTATGTTGAGTCTCTCATTTAAGTACCAGCTAATTAAGTCAAACATTATTCATGACAGCAGGCACGCCTCTTAACTGACTGCAGATGTAATGAGCAACAGATGAGGTTCATGTGCCATTACCTCATGTCCACAGCAACAGAACTAGGTGCCTTAACCTGGCCCAGGTGACAACTGAATCTAACTACCACACTAAGCAAGGAGATAAACATCTATATAAAATGTTCAACTACAACCAGAGAAAGCAGAAAAAGTGGCAATAAACAGAAAACAATTACAAATATGTTTTAGATTAATCCAAACAGATCAATAAGCAATTCAAAGGTGAATGCCTTAAACACAAATTAAAAGACTATCATGTCATAGTGAACAAAAATATGTTGAGTAAAAGATACCCACTTTAAATATAAAGGCTCTATTAGGTTAGAAGTAAAGGAATGGAAGAAGGCATACCAAGCAACACTAATCAAAAGAAAGCTACGGTAGATATGTTATTTTCAGACAAAGCAGACTTCAGAACAAGTAAAATTGCCAGGGATAAAGCAGGGCATTGCATAATGGCAAAGGGGTCAATTTTCAAAAAAGACATATCAATCCTAAAGGTGTATGTACAAAACAAATCAGCATCAAAATATATGAGGCAAAAACTGATAGAATACCAAGGAGAAATAGACCAATTCTATACTACAATTTGAGGCTTCAACAGCCCCTTGTCAGTAACTGATAGATCAAGGAGGTGGAAAATCAAAAGGATACAGTTGACCTGAACAGCACTATGAATCAATGTGATCTACCTGATATTTATAGAATATTCTATCCAACAACAGCAGAATACACAATCTTCTCAAGTTCACATGGAACATTCACCAAGATAGGTCACATTCCGGAACACAAAATACACCTTAACAAATGAAAAATAATTGAAATCATAAAAATATGTCCACAGGCTGCAATGGAATTAAATGAGAGAGCAATAAGGGAAAAAACTTGAAAATACTAAAAAAAACTATAAATTAAACAACACATAATCTAAATAACCTAAGGGTCAAAATATAAGTCTCAAATGAAATTTAAACACATTTTCAAGTAAATGAAAATTCAACTTAACAAAACTTGTTGATCAGTGCTTAGATGGAAATTTTTAGCATTAAAAATGCATACAAAAAAGAATGGATTATTTTTTATACATAATAATATATGTATACATATATAATAATATATATTTATTATACATAAAGAATGCATTAAATGCATACATTCAAAAAAGAAAGCTCTAAAATCAACAGCCTAAGCCTCCAACTTAGAAACTAAAGAGAACAATTTAACCTAGAGCAAGCAAAAGAAATGATAAAAAATTAGAGCACAAATCAACAAAACTGTAAACTAATGAAATCAAAAGCTAGTTCTTTAAAAATACCAATTAAACTGACAAACCTCTGATTCAGCTAACCAAGAAAAATGAGAGAAGAAACAATTGCAATTTCTTAAAAAAAAAGGGGGCTAATCACTACTGATCCCATGGACATGGATACAATAAAGGAATACACAAGTTTGTTAATTTAGATGAAACAATTCCTCAAAATACACAAACTACCAAACTTACACAAGGAGAAATAGATAACATAAATAGATCTTTGTCTGTTAAAGAAATGTAATCAATAAAAATCGCCAGTTCCAGATGTCTTCCCTGGTGAAATCTCAACATTGAAGGAAGATATCAATTCTCTACAATCTTCTCCAGATAATAAAAGTAGAAGGAATATTCCCTAGCTCATTGCATGAGGTCAACATTACACAAATACCAAAACTTGATAAGGACATTACTACAAAGAAAAACTACAGACCAAAATCCTCATGAACACAGACACAAAAATACTAAACACAATGTTAGCAAGTTATATCCAACAATGTATAAAAAGAATTATACCACAACAATCAAGATTTATTCTAGGTATGCAAGGTTGGTTCAACAGTCAAAAATCAATTAATATAATTATCACACCCACAGGCTAAAGAAGAAAATCATATAATCATATCAATAGATGCAGAAAAAGCATTTGACAAAAATCCAACACCTATCTGTCATAAAAATGCTCAGCAAACTAGGAATATAGGAGAATTTCCTCAACTTGCTAAGACAATCTTTAAAAAAACTTAAACCAAAAAAAGACCTATTGGTGAGAAACTGGCTTGAGAAGAAATAAAACTGTCACTATTTGCAGATTACACAATCATCTATTTAGAAAATCCAAAAAAAATCTACAAAAAAACTCCAGAAACTAACAAGCATGTATAACCAACACTGTATGATTCAAGGTTAATCTACAAAAGTCAATTGCTTTCCTACATACCAACAATGAAAATGAGAATTAGAAATTGTAAATATATATTATTTACAATAGAATCCACAAATAAAAGTTAGGTGTGAATCTAACAAAATATGAACTGCATCTATATACGCAAAACTATAAAACACTGAAACAAAAAGAAAACCTAAATAAATACTTTAGTTTTACAGAATTACTGCAAAGGTAGTAGAGATAGTTCCCTTTAACTCACGTACCCAGTTATTCCTATTATACAGAAATAAAATAAATGAAAACAATAGCCCAAAGGATGTTATGTTGTATAGTCAGCAATAATAAATTAAGAATGCATACTATAATCAGTTGACAAACCACAAAGAAAAAGGACATACCTAAAAAGCTAACAAAGGAGAGAGTAGAAGGCTAAAAAAATAATGAACCCAAAAAAAGGAAGTAAAAGAGGAACAAAGGATCAATGAACTGATGAGATTACAGAAAATCAATTATCAAGATGGATAACAAAACAAACACATCAATAATTCCAGTAAATGGAAAAGGGATAAACTTTCAAATAAAACAACAGAGATTATAAGACTATATATAAAACCAAGATTTAATTATATGCTGTTTATAAGAGACACACTTTAAATATAGAGATACAAATTGAAAGTAAAAGTATGGAAAAATCCATACCATATAAACACAGGAGTCAAAAACAGTATACTCCAAAACAACGAGTATTAACAGAGATTAAGAAGGGCACTCCATAATGATGAAAGGATCAATTCATCAAGAACATATAACAATAGTAAAGACATATTAATTGAAAAGCCTTTAAAAATCCATGAAACAGAAATTAAAAGAATGAAATATAAAAGTAATCAAATCTATAATCATAATTGGAGATTTTTAAACATTTTCTTGTTAATTAAGAGAAGTACACAGAAAATCAGCCATGACGCTCAACATAATTGATATTTGTGTAACACTATATGTAATATTCATAGAGTGCAGTGTTCTTATGGTTACAGAACATTCACCAATATAGACCATAGAATGGACCATAAAACAAGTCTCAATAAAATTTCAAAACTTGAAATCACAGAATATGATTAAATTAGAAATCAAAATAATTAACATAATGATAATTGTAGTAATAATATTTATAATAAAGGATCTCAAATATCCCTCCCATTATCTGAAATTAAGCAACACACTTCTAAATATTCCATGGGTCAAAGAAAAAAAATCACAAGAGTAATTTAAAAAATCCTGAACTGAACAAAAACAAAAACACAATATAACAAAATTGGTGAGATTTAGCTAAAGTGTAAGAGGAGATATTTATAGCCTTAAATGTTTATATGAATAAAGAAGAAAGATTTAAAATCAACAATTTAATCTTCTACATAAGGACTGTGAAGAGAAGAGAAAATTAAACTCAAAAGAAGGAAAATAAGGAAATAATAAACAACAGAGAACAAATTAATGAAATAGAAAAACAGACAAATATTGGAGGAAAACAATAAAGCCAAGTGGTGGTTCTTTAAAAAGATTAACAAAGTGGATAAACTACTACCAACTGAGAGAAAAAAAAAACAGAAAACACTATCTATATCAAGAATAAAAGAGGCTATCACTCAAATTCTACAGACATTAAAAGAATAATAAAGGGATAATATAAACAACTATGACAATAAGTTCAACAACTTGGATGACACGTACAAATTCCTTGAAAGGTAAAAATTACCAAACCTGATGCAAAAAGAAATAGAAAAGCTTAATTGCTTCATGTTTAATAAATGCATTTTATTTGTAATTCAGAACTTTCACACAAATACAACTCCAGGATCAGACTGTTTGACTGCTGAATTTTACAAAACATTCAAGGATAAAAAATAATAAAACCATACGTAAAATCTTTTAGAAAATAGGTGATAAGAAAAGGACTAAATCATTTTATAAGGCCAACATAAAACTGATACAAAAACCAGACAAGTTACTGAATTAAATCCCCTCATGAACCAAGACACTGAAATACTCAACAAAATACTGGTAAATCACATCCAGCAGTATAAAATATATAGGCCCCAGAAATGAATGTTTACTTGAAAATTTAAAAATCAAGCAATCTAATTCAGCACATTAATAGAATTGAGGAAGAAACACATGACTCATTCAATAGATGCAGACAAAGCATTTAATGAAATGCAGTATCAATTTATGATTAAAACTCTCAACATTTAGGAATAGTAGGCAACTTCCTCAAACTGATAAATGGTATCTATAAAATTATACAACCAGAATCATACATAAGTATATCTCCTAAGACTGACCTCAAGGTACTGAGGTTAGCTTTCACCACTTCAATGAACTGGAGATCCAGTTTTTGTAATAAGGCATACACACCAGAAAGGAAGAAGCATAACTGACCTATTTACAGATGCTATTACTGCTTACACAGAATGTTCCAGGGAAACCACATAATTATTTCTAGAACTAATAAATGAATTTAGCAATGCCAGAGGACACATGGTTAATACACAAAAATCAACTGTTTCCTTATATACTAAAGGCCAAAAACTGAAACAATTATTTTTAAATTCTAAGCACAATACCACTAAGAAAAAAAACCACACACAAATAATAATAAATCCAAGAAAACATCCCTAAAGTCTTTAAATGAAAATTAGCAAACATTACTAAGAAAAATTAAAGAAGACCTACATAACTGCAAAGATAAACCACACCATATTTAGAAACTATAAGGCTTGATATTTTTAACATGGTAATTCTCTCCAAATAAATCAACAGATTCAAAGCAATTCCAATCAAAACTGTATCAGGCTTTTTTTTTCTTTTTAACATAAATTAACAAACTGCTGGTAAAACTTATAAGGACTAACTTTTGGCTCTAGCTAAAATGGATTAATCCCATTCCACCCAGGTCTTCTAAAATACAATTAAAATTTTCTGAACATAATACAACAAGTATAATCAGACTGAAAGAGAAAGCAGAGGGCCTAGGGATTATCAGATTGGAGAACTGACATGGCAGTGAGTTCCTAAGCATTCCTACTGCCTCTCATGTAGCCCAGAAAGAGTGCTGCAGAAGCCTCTACTTCAGAACTACCAACACGCACAAACAACAAAGGCTGCAGGAAAAGCCTTCCCCTTAGCCAAAAGACACCAAACACGGTGCATTTTTTAATTTAACCCCCATGGTTACATCAAGTACTCTAACAAAAACTTAAATAAGATCATTCAATAACTAGATTAACATTTATTTAACCAATAGTCTTAATCTGTTTTAGTTTAAAATCCATCAGCCCATAATAGTTTACTGAGTCAGCACTGTATAGAATTTCATATGAACTGAACAAATTTTAATACAAGTTCCCCACCATCTTGAAAGCATTTTTAAAGAAAATGAAACAAAGGAATGAAGTTCTGATACATGCAACTAGGTGGATGAACCTTGACATCATGTTGATAGAAATAAACCAGACATAAAAGGACAAATATTTGTGATCTCACTGATAGGAAATACTGAGAATAAGCAAATTCACAGTCAGAAACTAGAATGCAGGTTACCACAGGTCAAAGTCGGGGAGGAAATGGGAAGTTAATGTGAGAGTTTCTCTCTGGAGTGATGAAAAAGCTTTGATAAAGAATGGTGGAGATAGCAGCATAACATTATGAATATAATTACTACCACTGAATTACATACTTGAATGTGGTAAAAGAGGAAATTTTAGGTTGTATATGTGTTACTAAGATTTAAAAAAAAGCATTGGACTGTGTGACACACTAAACCCTAATGTAAACTATGAACTACAGTTAATAGTGTAATTGTAATAACATTTTTTCATCAATTGTAACAAAGTCACTACATTAATGCAAGCTGTTAATAATAGGGACAACTGTGTATTGTGTGGAGGAGGTATATATGGGAACTCTGTATTTTTCTGCAATTTTTCTGTAAACATAAAATTGCTCTAAAAATAAACTATATTGCTTTAAAAAAAGAAACAAACAACAAACATATGATATTTGCCTTTTAAATTCAATATATCTTTCTATGGAATTCAGATAATGCTATTACTCCTATGTTTATTCCATACTGCTGCTTTTGGTCTTGCATTATTTTGTTTGTACCATATTCTGGGTCTAATGACTAAGTCGAAGGAAACCATTTTTAAAGACTTCTATGGGAAAGAGATATTTTAAAATATCTCTTTCCCACAGAAGTTAATTAAAACTTCTATGGGAAAATAAAAGTTAATTAAAAAATTAACTTTTGCCCTAAAAGTTAATTTACCTTTCTTCACTGAAGCGACGACCAATCTTGACTTTACACTTGTCCCGGGGCAGGCATGCTGCTAGCAGAGGAACTGTTCGCAACACTTTGTTTTCCTTTAATTGAAAAGTTACATCAATTTTTACTTAAATATATAACCTTTAAAATGCTTATAACGAACACAATTCACAGCTTTACATATAAATTTCATAAGTCTCTTACTACAGATCACAATTTTATTTTGATCTTTTATATAGTTATACATTTACATACACACACAGATATATATACATGCATGTATGTATGTATGTATGTTTGGGATGTATCCCAATTCTTGCCATAATGACACATACTACTTTATAAATGACAAATTTTGGTATTTTAAAAATTCCTCTCATGGCAATCTATTATCAGACATATAAAATGAGCTTGATTTTGTTTGCCAGGATATAACAGTACCACAGACTAGTTGGCTTAAACAACAGGAATTATTGTCTCACAGTTTCAGAGGCTAGAAAGCCAAAATCAAAGCGTCAACAGGATCATGCTCTCTCTAAGGTCTGTAGCGTTCTGATAGTGACTTGTCACAATTCATAACTCAATCTCTGCTTCGATCACATGGTCAATCTTCTACTACTGGGTCTAATTTCTCTGAATATAAAGACTCTAGCTATATTGGATAAAAGCCCACGTTAACTCAATTTGGTCTTCCCTTAACAAATAACATCTTCAAAGATCGTGTTTACAAAAGGGTTCCCAACCACAAAGACACAGGTTAGGACTGGAACACATCTTTGTGGGAGACATAAATGAATCCATAACTGACCTTTTTATAAAATTTGGATACTGTTTTATAAAAATAAATAATTATAGATTACCTGCTATGTAAATTCACAGCATTCTTCCTTAAGGAAATTTACAAAATTGTTATATTTACAGCTTTAACCTATGTTAAAATATTTACAAAATTGTTCTTTGTAATTTTTCTTCTTCTTCGTCTTTCTTTGTTGACGACACAAATTCTAGCCTGGGTTGATATATAAGCTTCAGGCAAGCATCAGAGTAAAACAAAAACTATGAGTAAATAACAGAGAATTTAAGTGGCTGTTATTAATTTATTAATACAAATTTTCAAATGTAATAACTCTGATGACACTTAATAGCAAGAACAATGCAACTAACTAATAATGAAATTCAGTAGTTTTTAAGACATGCAAAACAATATAATACGCCATTCCAAAAAAAAAAAAGAATCAGACCAAATTCATTTCGGATAACAATGAAGCCCATTTTTCAAAGCAATCAGTGAATGTTATGCCTTATTTCTTAAAATGGGTTACCAAGATATTTATAAT